>NW_015506136.1:124114-168978 GCF_001515645.1 Sinocyclocheilus grahami
TTTCGTTGTGAAAGCGAAACTACTTTGTTTGGCCTTCCAAAAGAGGACACCACTAAAAATCAGTGGTTAAAGTTGTATTTACAAAACTGTTCCGGAACAGTTTAACCCAAATATTCAGATGTGTGCAGCACATTTTATGGAGGACTGTTTCCTGATCCTGGGAGAGTAGACTACAATGCCGGCTGTTCTGACTCACAGACTGTAAGTAAGTTTTTTATATTTAAAAAATTTGCCACTGATGATTTAAATGTGAGTTTTTTGGGCAGTGTAGAGTAGCACTTGTTGTTTGTCATTTCTCTGATCACAAATGCAGACATGGTTTTATGTTTACGCGGCGCGATGCAACGCAACGCGTAAAAAGACAGTATAAGTCATTATAATCCGTAATTATATCCCCACTGGATGCAACAAATGCCTCGTTTATAATGGGTTTTCATGTTTTTGTCTCGCCGCTCCGGCTGAACAGGGCATCACAGTATGGTAAGGGCCGTAAAATTTCCATCACACGCTTGAGGTATTCGGCCAATCTCAACGCACTGGATAGCTGGCCAATCAGAGCACACCTCGCTTTTCAGACCGATGAGCTTTGTAAAAATCGACACGTTTCAGAAAGGCTGGCATAGAGGAGAAACAATAATGTACAGTATGTGGAAAACAATGTGCTTTTTTAACCTTAAACCGCATAAACACATTTCATTACACCAAATAATGTTCTTTTTAGCAACATCATATGACCCCTTTACAATTAATAAACAGAATTCAGAGTATCCTGTAATGCTGCAATTAATTATACTAATATTTAATTCTAAACATACAGAAAAACATTCAAATTTCTTCAGTATCACCACAGAACACGTTTTGGCCATGAACATACAATCACAGATTTTATAATCTATATTAATTACCACTTGATGATAAAGAAAAAAACAACAATGCATTTCATTATCAGTTAGGAACCCTCAAGTGACGTAAGGTGCCTGACAGCGATGTAATTTAAGCATGACATTCAATAACGTCAATAACTGGAGGAAAGAGGACAGATAAGTATCTGGGCGTTAGTCCATGTATCGCTGTTCTCCATGTTCTTGGAGTTAGTTTGTGGAGTAAGTCTATGTAAACTGTGTTTACATGTCTTTTTAAAAATGGCGGGTTCTGGTGTTTCGTACAACATGCGTTTGGCCAATCAACGTACACTTATGTCACTGGTAGTTCCTATTGAGCGGAGTTAGAATCTACTGTGAACTTGAAGTAGGTGCTAATTTAGTCCCCTCAAAAGACATTCCTATGCATAAACTAGTTCCTAGTCCCTGCAGCGTGAACACGCCAAAAATCAGGTATACCAATAGTTACATGAACGATGAAAACATTTCTCTGGTGCGAAAGCCTCTTTACATTACTTCATTCTTGAAAAAAAAAGTCAGTAACATGTCACTATGATAAGAGAAGGGAATGATGTGTGTGTCCTGGCAGAAAATTCTTCCTTTTCCTGTTAACAATTCATTTTGGTTTGCTTTCTTTCAAAGCAATAGTTCACCCCCCCCCCCCCCCCCCCCCCCACACCCTTATTTTGGTCCAACCTTGTATGACTTTCTTTCTTCCATGGAACATTAAATAAGATATTTTGAAGAATGTTGGTAACTAAACAATTTCGGTTCCAATTGACTTACTTCCACTGAAATTTTTGCTGAACCGATGCAAGTTAATGGAAACCAAAACTGTTTGGTTACAAGAATTCTTCAAAATATCTTTTTTTACTGTATGTTTCACAGAAGACAGAAAGATTTGTAATGACATGAGGATGAGTTATAATTAGTGAATTATCCCTTAAATATTATTATTCAATATCATTTATTTGGTCATTTTAAAGGGATAGTTCACCCAAAAATGAAAATTCTGTCATTAATTACACACCTTCATGTCGTTCCAAACCCATAAGACCTCTGTTCATCTTCGGAACACAAATGAAGATATTTTTGATGCATTCTGACAGCTCTCTGACCCTCCCATAGACAGCAAGGTTACTACCACGATCAACGTCCAGAAACATAGCAAGGAGATCGGTAAAATAATCCATGTGATATCAGGGGTTCAACCGTAATATTACGAATCTACGAGAATACTTTTTGTGCGCAAAAGAGAGAAAAAAAAGGATTTTATTTAACAATCCGCATCACCCTGGTACCATTTTGGAGAGTATCCACTGAACGCAAACAGCGTATGTTGTTCTGTGTCAGTCGCACCACACAGATACGTTGTTTTCGTTCAAATCAAAGCACAAACAACGTAAACGTATTGTTAAATAAAGTTTTTTTTTTGTGCACAAAAAGTATCCTCGTAGCTTCGTAATATTATGGTTGAACCCCTGATGTCACATGGATTATTTTACCGATCTGCTTGCTACGTTTCTCGTGGTAGTAACCTTGCTGTCTATGGGAGGGTCAGAGAGCTGTCAGAATGCATCAAAAATATCTAAATTTGTGTTCCGAAGATGAACGGAGGTCTTACGGGTTTGGAACGACATGAGGGTGTTTTGTTATGTTTCTTTATATTATAACCTCTGTATTGGGCAACATGTGGAATATCTAATTCATTTAAAAAATAACCAACAGAATAATTAATTATGAAGAGCCCCAATCTCAATCAAAAGTGTATAAAGTGAAGAAAACACTCACCTGAGGAATGCAGTCAGTATACGCAAACATGGATTTAGATTTGTCGTCCACGCTGATGTGGTAGAGGATACGCATCGCTACGTGCTTGTACGTGTCATTACCTAAAGAAAAGACGAGAAAAAAACCTTCAGAGAGATTCACAATGCATGTAATCTTTCCAAGCGCTATCTAAATTGATCAGTCGTGGTCAGTTAGATCATGTATTTATACTGGCTCGTGCTGAGAGCGAATCATTTATCACAGAGATTATAGATAAGAGCATGTGGGGTATGTGATTACAATCCAAACTCAATCCACAGGGGAGACCGCAGATACACACGCACCACCCACACTCACGCTTCTCCCTTCAAACCCTTATAACACTATACACTAATAACACTTTACGCCCTCCTCCTCTTCTTCCCTAATGCCGATACTCCCCTGTGAGATAGGAAACACTCAGATAGAGCAATGTGATAATCAGTCATTATGAGTCCGACCGAGGCAGTCGGGACCCCGAGACACCCTAGAGCACATTATCACATCGGCGATTAGAAGCAGATGTGACCGCTGGGGATATCAGGATAAAAAAAGCAAGAGAGAGTGAGGGAAAGCAGAGTAGGTAAAGAAGAGGTTTGCTTAGTTTGTTTAATTGGGGACACAGGAGGCGGCATATATTTTAGTGGCATTAATAAGCGAGGGCCGTCCTGGGCGGGCCCTCGGTGGCCGGAACATGTGCTTCTCATTAGCGGAGACGGACTGACTTTACGACGGCAGCCAGGCAGCTCTTAAACTCAGTCCTAACTGCTGAAGCGTAAATGGCTAACCCATTGAAAAAAATGTGCAATTAAGCTCTTGGATGTAATCACGAGAAGGATTTACAAAGCAGCTTCGATGCAGAGGTGTCACTCGAGCTGGTCAGGAAAAGAGACGCATGTCATATGCATCAAATTACCAGAAATATTGTGGTTGATGCATGAAAAGTGCTGTTGGATTGTTGTGAACGAGTGAAAATGAAAACAGACACAAAGAGGAATTATTCTCCTATGACATGACTAGCTAAACTCATAATCACTGGGTAAATGTGTTTGGCTTTGCTCGATTCAGGATATCTGATAGAAATGGCCATAATTTAAGCCAAACCTCCATCATCTGCACCTGCACCAGCTTCTGCCAAAGCAGGTTTTTGGTTTCAGTGTAACTGTATATTCTGCAGCTTGTAAAAACAATCATTCTGATGTAGATCATATATTGGTTTTCAAACATTTCAACATTACTGATTTTCCAGCGCAAATCCTTGGATGCAACCTTAAATAGTCTCTTTCTAGTTTGAAGATAAGAGTGTACAATTCATATCTAAAGATAACTTTACTTTGGTAACCTTACAAATATCATTTTTCCATTAACTTCAGTCATGCAAGTTTTCTCTCATTTCGTGCTGGGCCAAAACGGTTTATTTCAAATGGAAAAGAGGAAAATGATATTCTCCAGTTGGTTTTTAATCTACTGCTTTAAGAAAGTAACATTTCTGGGCTTGGATGAGATGTGCAAAGAGTTGGGTTTACAAGGGTGTTTTCAAATAGGTCCAGGGAAGCCTATTAAGAAGGTGGTAGAGAGTGCACAGAAAATTAAAGAGGAAAAAAAATATGTATTATAAATAGAAATAAAGTAAATGTATTTAACATTATTTATAATTTTTCAACAAATTTGTCAAATTTGACACTACTCCTGTTTTTGATTTTAACAAATTGTTGGAAATTATGTGATTAATACAGTGACTGTTTGATTCAACTGATAGCCGTAGTTTTTAAACCGTAAGAAATAAAAAAACAAATAATAATAATAATAATTTATATATTACTGTTCAAAAGTTTGGGGCCAGTGTTTATTATTTTTTTTAAGAAAGGAATACTTTTTATTCATAAGACATTAAAAATATTTATAACTAGAATTCTGAAAAAAAAAATTATTATGGCACAGCTGTTTTTAAAATTGATAATGAAAAACGTTTCTTGAGCAGCAAATCAACATATTAGAAGGATTTCTGAAGGTTCATGAGTAATGGCTGCTGAAAATTTAGCTTTGCCATCAGAGGAATAAATTAAATTTTAAAGTATAATAAAATACTTATTTTAAAACATTTTATTTCAAAATATAATAAATACATATTTTAAATTGTAATAATATTTCACAATATTACTGATTTACTGCATTTCTGAACATAATGCAGCCTTGGTGAGCAAAAAACATAATTACATACATAAATACATGAAAAAAATCTTACCAACCCCAAACACCTGAATGGTAGGATATATACACATTCTACATCATTTCTAGCTGAGGGTTTAGGCAACATCCCTTGTAAAACTACTGTTGTGAAAAGTCCTTGGCATCAAAAATTTTGAAAACAGTACATAAACCCTGCTGTAAGCCTTAGCGCAATTCAATTACAGTGGAATGATGTTCCAATCTCATTATAATATGAACGTTAGAAGAGTTACCAAGCAGAGCAGTGAGTTTGGGCAGCAAACCCACATGCACCATTTTGGTGCGCAGACCCGTGTCAAAGGAGAGGTTGAGGAGAAGTCGCAGAGTGACGTTCATCAGGTCTTCCTGTTCACATGGAACCAGACAAGCCAGCTTCTCTACAGTGTCCATTTCAGCCTACAAACATACAAGTGAAATACACGTAATACGTTCAATTAGAGTCGAAAGAAGCAGCTACATAAAATTACTTTATAAACAGCTTAGTCTGGAGAAACAAATAAAATCATCTTTTTTTTTTCTCAGCTGCTTCTATAATAGCCAGTTTTTTTGTCCAACATGTGTTTTTATGTACAACATGATGAGAGATTTTCAAAGCCAAAAGTCCATTTTTTTTTAAGGCATACAGGAATAAAAACAACTTCTGTCTTGATAAATGTACATTCATAGCCAGAGTAGATTGATTCCAGGTGCACTGACAGTGGAGCAGTGTAGGACATCCAGGACGACCTTCAGCACAGCAATGACAGAAACTTCCTGCTATAAATGACCCCATAATTCTTCAGGACGCATTAAAGGTGCAGCTTTATGCTTAAATAAAATGCATCATATTTATATTTGATCAACATATACCAGTCAAAAGTTTAAAAGTTATGTTTGAATAAATATTTTTTTATTGATTGATTGATTTTCACACCTCTCACCAAGGCTGCATTTATTTGATTAAATAATAATACTGAGACATATTATTGCAATTTAAAAGAACAGTTGTCTTTTTTTATATAATTTAAAATGCAATCTATTCCCGTGATGGAAAAGCTGAATTTTCAGCAGCAATTACTCTCCAGTATTCAATGTTGCATGATCCTTTAAAATATGATTTTCAAATATTATCATTTATTATTGATGCACAATTTCTAATAATGTTTCTTGTTGAAAACAGCTTTAGCTGCTTAGTATTTTTGTGGAAACAGTGATATATTTTTTCAGGATTCTTTGATGAATACAAAGTTGAAAAGAAAAGAATTTGAAATTGAAATCCTTTTAAAACATCCTAAATGTCTTTACTATCTTTTTTTGCAGCAAATCAGCATATTAGTATGATTTCTGAAGGATCATGTGACACTGAAGACTGGAGTAATGACTGCTGAAAATTCAGCTTTATGATTACAGGAACAAGGTACAATTTAAAATATATTCAAATAGAATACAGTTCTTTTAGATTGTTATAATAGTTCACAATATAACCAGTACTGTTTTACATTATTTTTCATCAAATAAATGCAGCTTTTGTGAGCACAAGTGACTTCTTTCGAAAACATTCAAAAACCATAATCAGTCCAAACTTTTGACCAGCAGTGTTTAGTGATTTAATAACGCAAGAAATTGTATTTCAAAGCTTCTGATGTGTTTGGCCAATCTCACCATGTCGTTCTTGTTCTCCAAGAAGATGCTGAGCTTTTTGAGGAAGGAGACCACTAGCACCAGCAGCTCCTCATTGTCCCTCTCTAGAGACTTGACCAGCAGGTGCACAATGTTCTTGTTCCTCATCTTGAGCTCGGTGCGGGTGTCCTCAGACAGATTCAACAGCAGGTAGAACGCAACTAGAGTTGTCGGGAGGAAGAGGAATACATAATCAAAGCCTCATGGATGATTCCTACTGAACTGTGGCAAATAAAACATTTCACTTCCTGTACCTCGCAGCAGCTGCTCCTGTTTGACAAGGAGGCTTTGGTATTTCTTAAGGGTTTTCTCATACTCCTTCCGCAAGCTCTGGTTTTCGGGGTCCTCTTCACGTGGATATGTTAAGGAGTAATCTAGTTCATTTAACACATTTATTTTGTGCTATGCATTTTTTGATTGAACAGAGATTGATAAAAAGGATATAAGCCTTGCTCTTCTTCTCTAACTCATCTTGCCACAGGTCATATTTCTTCAGCTCGTGCTCGATGATGTTCATGCACAGCACGCCAATCTTATAGTGTGTAATGAGCCCGTGGAACTGCGAGAAACTGCAGGAAGAACACAAGTGGTGAGGGTCTGTCCTGCTCCGACCTCTCCTGGCACATTCGGCCAGACACTGATGTATGCGATACAATCGGAGAACTAGACAATGGCTGGTATGCAGAGACACCGAGACGGACGTGCCAGATGAATTTCATACTCTAGTCCTGATTAGTACATAAACAGAACGGAAAGATCGGGCCAAACAACTCATCATACATTTCAAATACATCCTTCAAACGTCAAAGTCATTCTAGCTTGCGGAAAGAAATTTCCACATTAGCCATCTGAAAGTGAGAGCCAAGGAAAACCATCAAATGAGAGCACACGCTTTCATAGCTCAAATAAATGCTGACAGCTATCTCAGTAAAAGCAGTAACCTGATCTGCAGCTACTAAAGATGTTTTGAGAGCGTATCAAGGTTTTCTTAAGGCTTTCAACCTTATACAAGAGCTATATCAGAATATCTGGTATGCAGTCTGCTTCTATAAGAAATTAAAAATGGAAGTAGTATATTAATCCTCCAAAACAGAATATGCTGCATACTTCTCGCTCTACACTACCGTTAAAAAGTTTGGGGTCAGCAAGAGTCAATGTTTTTAAAGGAAATTTCTTATGCTCACCAATACTGCATTTATTCGTACAGTAAAAACAGTGATATTGTGAAATAATATTACTATTTAAAATACCCATTTTCTATTTGAATAGGTTTTCAAATATAATTTATTTATTATTAAATTCATTTACTGAATTTTCGCAATAAAAGTGTCACATGTTCCTTAAGACATCATTCTAATATCATGATTTAGTGCTCAAGAAACATGTCTAATTATTAATGTTAAAAACAGTAGCGCTGCTTTATATTTTCATGGAAACCAAGATATATTCATATTTTTCAAGACAACAGCATTTATTTGAAATATAAATATTTTGTAACAATGTAGAAGTCTTTACTGTCACGTGTGACCAATAGAAAGCATCCTGTTAATTTAAGGAGAAAAAAAATTCTGGCCCCAATCCTTTGAACAGTCTGTACATATTTTCATACTCGACCTGTTATGAGCTATCTGATTGGCTAGGTAACTGGTCAGTCCTAAGGATGCCACATAATGTGTTTTTGTGTTCAAAAACAGCTGAATGGAGTGCAACAGATGAGATGTATTTTTAAAAGTTGAACCACAGTCCTACCATTCAATTGTGTAACTGTCAATAGTGTCTGCAAACCTCTGTTAGTCCCCATAGACACTTACAGATTACAATCAGAGCATACCAGGAAAATTGCTCACAGTAGGCGATTTAAAGTCCAAGTAAGTAATTGTTTTGAAATTTAATTTTGAAGCCCTGAATTAGTTGATGAAGCTGTGTTTTGACGGCTGCAGCGGTGATGCTAAAAGGGTTTGAATTTAGAGACGCCACTTCATAGAGTGAGTTGACTTCATGCTGACAGCACATTAACAATCAGCACACTAAAATCTTCTTCAAACATTGCCTACTCGATTCTGTTTCAGGCCCTTTAAAGCACAACAACTAAGACAAAAAATAAACTGTACAGAAATGATGTACCTTGAGAAGCAGAAGAAGACGTAGATGATAGTAGTTGCCAGCTCCACACTGTGTTTCCAGTCCTCTCTCAGGACCCGCGCAAGAGCTCCAAGCACAGTCTCTGAAAAACATCAAACTAGTCAAAAACAACTGCATAATCTGACAAAATCAAACATACAGTGGGTACGGAAAGTATTCAGACCCCCTTACATTTTTCACTCTTTGTTATATTGCAGCCATTTGCTAAAATCATTTAAGTTAATTTTTTTCCTCATTAATGTACACACAGCACCCCATATTGACAGAAAAACACAGAATTGTTGACATTTTTGCAGATTTATTAAAAAAGAAAAACTGAAATATCACATGGTCCTAAGTATTCAGACCCTTTGCTCAGTATATAGTAGAAGCTCCCTTTTGATCTAATACAGCCATGAGTCTTATTGGGAAAGATGCAACAAGTTTTTCACACATGGAATCCCTGCTGTTATGTGGCAGTTCATATGTTTATTATGACAGATTGTTGCAGAATAATAATAACACTGTTGACAGTGAATTGAGAACAAAAAAGAGTTACCATTATGCAGGAGCTCCTCCAGGTTATCAGGGTTACGGGCCAGATGGAGGATCAGAGTGGAGCCTCTAATCTTCTCAGTCATGCTTTCATACAACAGCTCAATATAATCATCGATTTTATTAATATTGGCCTCCTCATCAATCTGAAAAAAGTATTACGGTAATATATCAACTTTAGTGACAACTTATGACCATCTCAATCAAGTAACACATTGTTTCAAAGCAGCTTTACAAAAAAAACATGATGTTAATGTTTATAAAACCTTAACATCTTTCTGACTTAGTCAGATTTTACAGATTTGAGCTGGGCAATAATATAGTTTACATTTTCCAATGATTCAAGCAATCAAGCAGTTGAGACATGCTATATAATATATATATATATATGACTATAGAATATATTGCCTAATGTGAATAATGTACAGTGGGTACGGAAAGTATTCAGACCCCTTTAAATTTTTCACTCTTTGTTATATTGCAGCCATTTGCTAAAATCATTTAAGTTAATTTACATCTATTGTTGAGCGGTTTCAATCCGGTTTGAATTAGTTGGTAAAAATCACGCAGAACAGACTAAAGCAGCTATCATGTCAAATTAGGTAAATGTGTGAACTGTATTAAAAATGACCATAATTTAACATGTTTAATTAATCACGTGTGAACACATTCACTTTCTCAAAAATGTGTAACTTAAAATGTGCGTACTTCCATTCCTTCAAATGGCAGAAGTTCTCTAGGTTTCGATGGTTTCTTTTCCTTCTTCTCCACTAAGGACATACAACATGAAACAACAAATGCTGTCACCATGTGATATGATTCATGAAAACAAATAGATAAATAAACATTGCTAAAACAAATAGATTGTAGGTTGCTCGTCCAGCAAAAAAAAAAAATCGATATTGTTTACAGTTGGGAATTAAGTTTTAAAAAGGTATTTACATTTACTGCTGGGCTTCTTTCGGTTCTGTAAATACAGCAGCAGATGTTCCACCTCCGCCAGCTTTGATGGATGAATGATTTTACACTCTTCCACCACCTTTCTGGCCAGGGCAGATACATCAGTGCTGGCATTCAGACTCCTCAGACGGATGCTAAACAACAAACACAGAGAAAATGTAAAGAAAAGTTGAATTATATATATAACAATGGAGAAGGTATGCGTGTGTGAACATGCTGTATGGGTAAACAGCTTTTCTCTGCTTACATTTTCTGGCACTCTTTCTTCTCCTCATGCCTGGCATTGCCCGCCTCTCCTAAAATGGATGCTTCCACTTCATAGTACACCACTAGAGCCTTTTCTGTTGGATGCACATCTATATCACCAGTCCTACACTTCCTAATAGACACAGAAGAGATCAAGATCGGATGTGACACTGAATTGCATTAAACACTGGCAGTGTCTCAAACCCTACAGTGAGCTGCCAAGCCTAAACAGCATTACTGGGCAAAGTAAGAGCGTTCATCACAGCTGCAGATGACTAGGAAACCGCACAAAAATGAGCAGAGACACCGGTATCATAACGGGATGGTTACAGTAGGCCACGCCCATCTGCAAGTGAATTTGACCCAGATTTACGTTACGACTATAGAAAATATAATCAAATAATCAAATAAAAAAGGGTAAACTCCTAGATTATAATATACACACGATATATGCAGTGCCTCCCCTTTAATAGATGGAAATAACCAAATGAGCATAACGCTATCATATTGTGATGTACGTTGAAGCTAAATGTTAATTGCAGTCGTTACCGTTGCAAATACTGCGACTCGTCCGGCTGCATTTTATTCCGTTCATGTGAAAGCGAGAGACGTCGGTTTGGCTGCTGTTCAGGCTGTTGACATGAATGAGAATCAAAGCATCGCTCATCCGCACTGTACTGCGTCTGACTGATCCGCTCTCACTGAAGGGTCGGCGAGGGACAGACGCCGGAGCTGAGCGCGCTCGCCATCTGCAGGACCGGAGCAAGACGAGGAGGAGACCAAATACTGTCAGGCCAAGGTTTGTGTCTCTTTAAAAAAATATTTTCAGAATTAAAGGGGTCATATGATGCTTTTTTTAAAGATCATTATTTGGTGTATTTGGTGTAACAGAATATGTTGACATGCTTTAATGTTCAAAAAACACATTATTTTTCAAATACTGTACATTATTGTAGGTCCTCTATGCCCCGCCTCTCTCAAACGCTTCGTTTTCTACAAAGTCCCTCCTTCCGACAAGCGCAGTCTGCTCTGATTGGCCAGCTGACCCAGTGCATTGTGATTGGCCGAACACCGCAAGCACTCGTCGGAAATGTAACGCCCCTTACCATAATCGCCAGCTTCATCTTTCAAAATAAATGTAAAGACAGAGCCCGAAAGGGGAACGGAGTCGCGTGACAGACACAGTGATAAAGCTGGTATGTGTGAAGCCATGGTTAAGGCATCTGACTCCACTGTGATGTGTGTGTGTGTCTCTCTCTCTCTCTCTCTTTCTCTCTCTCTTTCTCTCTCTCTCTCTCACACTCTCTCTCTTGCGCTCTCTCTCTCTCTCTCTCTCGCTCTCGCTCGCTCTCTCTCTCTCTCTCTCTGCAACTTCAGGGATCTTATCTATGCACAATCAGCTTGTAACACTCCAAAGAGAAAGGAAAACTTGAAATCGCATCATATGACCCCTTTAATAAACCCATGGTATAGAGATATAGAGTTTCCAAAAGAATTGTTGGAACAAAAAGACTGTCTCGAAGTTAATAATATGTTTTATCCACATATGATTTGATTTTCACAATGGTAGTCAAGAGTAGTGTTGGGGAAAGTTACTTTTAAAAGTAATGCATTACAATATTGCGTTACTCCCTAAAAAAGTAACTACCGTATTGACCCGAATATAAGACAATATTTTTTCTTTTTAGATTTAACTTCTACTGTTAATACGATTTTGGTAGGCTACTATTAGATGGATAGCCTAAATGTCCTAATTCAGATGGGCTACCTTTTTTTTTTTTAATGGTACATCAAAAAGTGTATATTTTTTTAATGTGATTGTTGGTACAGTTTACCAGTTTTTACCATACTTTCAAAACAAAAATTAAAATAGGCAAATATGCCTGAAAATTGCATGAAAAATATGCAATATGAAAATAATTGAAGACAAAATGTGTTTTACTGAGAAAAAAACAAGATTTGGTTTTTAAAAAGCCTTTTTCCAAAAGGTACATCTGGAAAAACGGGGGTCGTCTTATAATCAGGGTCGTCTTATATTCGGGCCAATACGGTAATTACGTTACTTAGTTACTTGTTATGGAAAGTAATGTGTTACGTTACTTTTGAGTTACTTTGTAAATCTGGGCAGGGCTTGCTTGTTTGTTTTGAATATAAAAAGTACTCCTTTTACAAATGTAAAAGCGCTTTCACAACAAAAGTGAAATTCATACGCCTCAGGCTGAAGGAAATGTAAATTCTCGTCTGTACAGTAGAGGGCGAAGCATGAAGAATCTGACGCAGGAGAAGAAAGTTCAACACTATTCAGCAATAACTAAAAAGAAACACAAATGTGTCATTTTTGCTTATTAGTATGATTAAAATAGATCATCGAATGTCAGTAGCAAAGACATTGGTTAATAAAATATGAATAAATACAGAAATGATTTATTTATTTAACATATTTAATTATTGCAGGTTTGTATAATATTCTGAGTTTGCATTTGACTGTTTTTTATTGATTTTGAGGAATACTGAATCTGTTTTTGAGTAAACACATGTTCATATTTAGAAGATCATGTTCACATACAACGCTCTGCACTTTCTCCTGATTTCTGTCACCATGGCAACATCAGAGCTGTCAGTCAATACATGGAGAAACAAAGTAACCGGAGTTACTTATTTGAAAAAGTAACTCAGATATTTCCTTCTAAATTAAAAAGTAATGCGTTACTTTACTAGTTACTTTAAAAAAGTAATCTGATTACGTAACTCGCGTTACTTGTAATGAGTTACCCCCAACACTGGTCAAGAGTGAAACATAATAAAGTGCTCGATTAAACACATTCATTCATTGATTCTTTTTTTTTTTTTTACATTTATATTTACATCATTTAAGACCTTTATCCAAAACGACTTACACGTGAGGAATATAAGCAATTCATCATTAAGAGGCAATAAACACAAGGAGTGCTAGAAATACAAAATTTCAGACATTGATTAGAATAGTATAAGCTAAAACAAGAAGAGATTAAATAATAGTTAAGTAATAGCTAGCTATAATAGTTAAGTATATATAGCCTAAGTACAGTATATTCATTTGTTCGTTCATTCATTTTTGATAAGGTAAATAAATAGCTTCTAGCATGGTTTTACAGTAAGTTGAGCAAAGGTTAATGTTTCCATAAGACAACAGACATGCATTTCTTCATTGGGGATTCATATTTGTTTGTTTATGCATTTTTGATAAGGTAAAAAAGGTAATAAACAACTTTGTCTAACATAGTTTTACAGTAAGCTGAACAAATTTGTCAATACAACACACATGCATTTTTTTCTTTCGTGAATTCTTTCTTATTTATTCGTAAATAGATCAATAGATTATAAATATACAGCTTCTTCTAGTTTTACAGTAAGCTGAATGAATGTTAACGTTTCCGTAAAACAACAGACATGCATTTCTTCATTATGAATTCATATAGATTGTGACATTGATTATATTATTGCAGTAACTGATTTATTTAGAAATATGTTTATAGTAGGGAGTATAATTCTTATACTTTCTTATTCTTTCTTTCTTATACTCTTAATTCTCATTCTTTCTTTCTATCCTATTATTTATTGATTTATTTAAAGATAAATAGATGGTATAGAAACAGCTTTGTATAACATAGTTTTACAGTAAGTTCAGTGAATGCTAATGTTTACACAAAACAACAGGCATGCATTTCTTCATTAGGAATTTATATAGACCGTGACATTAATTATATTACTGCAGTAACTGATTTATTTAGCAATGTGTTTTTATAGTATGGAGTAATTTCGTTTATGCTTAAGAGAGAGCAGTAGCTTTTCTTTGTGGTTTTGCTTGTGTCATGTTGAAAGTCCTGGACACTTGACTATGCCATTAAAGAGTGTTTGTGTATTTGATTTGGCTTGTTTTATGGATGGAGTTATATTCAGTGAGATGCGATTCCTGTTGGCATTGCTGGTTTTAAAGGCTGTCCAGCTACAGAATTCTTATGTCCTGCTGATCTTTCCAGCTCTTCTCTGTTTTATACTTCAAAATGACAGATTAGTTTTTTTATGGCAACCAATACAAACCCCTTAGGTGAATTTTAAAAGAAAATACTTTTAGATGAGGAGTTTCCCTGCTACAGTTTCACAAATAGTGTTGCTGTATTTTACTATTGGACAGTGTTCCAAAATCCAAGTCACCAGATGTTTACAATATATGATGAGCAATATTAAATTATGCTGTATCATAAACATTAGCCATTTTTACTTTCATGCTGATCTTCATTTCAGCAGTGAACACCAATAGATTGTGTTTCATTTTAAAAGACTGAGAGAATCCGTAATGTTTGGGAATAGTAAAACAATATCATCAGCATTGGGTGGCCTATATATAGCGGTGTTACTAAACTCAGTGGACTATAGCAGGACAGCGGATATACTCTCTGCATGAGTTCCCACAGATCCAGTCTAGTGACCTTTACCAGTTATACAGTACTATAATGATCTATGCTGGCTCACACGTGTGAGTCATAGCATTACCCGAAACCAGTTTAACATAATTAAATGTTTTCATTTCTCATAATGAATCATCCAGTTGGATCCATGTACAGGTCATCCCTTGAAGGCTGGCCAGCATTTTAAGGGATTTTTAGGTTTAATGTTTCTTCTTCTTCTTCTTTCAGATGAATCACAGTCAGGGCTAAACTTAATAAAGTAAGCAAGCAAGCAAATACTGTCTTCATGAGACAACAAACATTGAAACAGACAAGGCTGGCCCTTGAAAGCATGTCAGGTTTTTTGTAGGAATAATTTTAGGTCTTCACTTCACTAATCCCCCCTCCCCCGATTGATTGATTGATTGATTGATTGATTGATTGATTGACTAAATGGGAAATAAACATCTTTGGCTAAAAAACAATAACATAGTTTTACAGCAAGTTGAGCAAAAGTTACTATTTCTATAAGACAACAGACCAACATTTAAAGCGCACAGTATATAGGTACTGAATTGCACTCATATGATATCTTTTTTTCTTCAGATCTATCACAGTCAGGGCTAAACTTTCATTCATTCATTCATTCATTCATTCATCTATTATTTTTGATAAGGTAAATAAATGGTAAATAAACATATTTGGCTAAATAAAATAAGTTTCGCAACAAATTGAGCAAATGTTAATATTTCCATAAGACAACAGATTGACATTTAAAGCATATATGTTTAAAGTTGTATTCATTGTACCTTTTTTTCTTTGGATGTATGACAGTCAAGGCTAAACTTTCAATTATTTATTTACTTATTGTAAAAAAATTTTGTAATGTTAAAAAATGTTACATAAAAATTTTTTGTCTAACACAGTTTTACAGTATGGTTAATGTTTCTATTAGACAACAGGCCAATGTTAATGGATATTTAAAGTTTTAACGTTGCACTCCTGTGGTACCTTTTTTTTTCAGATGTTTATTTAAAAACTTTAGTCCCACAAGTATTTCTTCTCTTTCCATAAGACAAGAGACATTGAAACAGACAACGATGTCCCTTGAATGCTGGCCAGTGTTTTTAGGGATATTTTCAGGTGTAAAGTTGCACTCATATAATACTTTATCTCCTTTTTACAGATGCATCACAGTCAGGGTTAAACTTTTCATGATTGTACTGCTTCTCATGTTTTGAGGATTCACCATATATTATGCCATCAACACATGGAGTGCCCGCTCTGCTTACAGTCATTTGCTATGGCACATTTTTGTCCCACCACGAAACATGATGCTTGTTTCCCCGGCCCACCCTGCAAACCACCCTCTGACACATTAGAGCAGTCTAGCACAGTAACAGCAAAGTAAAACAGTAATCCAACTAATTTGAAACATTTCAGGGTGATTTACAGGCAAAGCTGTGAAATATGACTTTAATAATGGTTACAAATGGCTCCACTGCTGTCTGTCTGAGAAACGCAGAAGAGCTCGAGAGCTTATGAAAAAGGCGTCCCATTTGGCATATTTCTGGCAGCGCATTTGTTATCAATGAAATGTGAAAATGACTGTGGTGTGGCTGTTATGGTTATTGCAGACTGAACTGCTGATGAAGTTGCTGTCCTGTGGTTCTGTTGTAACTGAGCTGAAGGTACTTTTATGTGTCAGACTGTGGGATGTGTGTGGTGCCAGTGGGCTGACTGGATTGGTGCTGCCCTAAACTAACGAGCCAGCTTGTTTGTTTCAGTACTTCATAACAGTGTGATTTTACTGTTGACAATTTGCGTCAATAAGGTATTTAGCTATATTTAGAACTTTTTACTGTTTTAACAGAATGAAAAAAACATCAGAATACTGATCCCAGATGGAAAACATTTTTTATTAAAAAACAGCGACTTAATTATATCGGCTGTTGTTCAAAAATTGTGCCCAGAACATTGAGGGAACGTTTTTCAAACTACTATGTGACCTTTAGGTTCATTACACTCACTTCAGAAGTCACACCTCAAAAGCTACTTGACGCTCGTTCAGTTCTCTGGCTTGCTTCTCATGTTTTATGTACATGGCTTGTATGACCTGTAGGTGATTGGCACGCCACGTCTGACACCAATAATATGCATAAGGTAACAGAACAAAATGGGATCAAACACAGGAGCCCTCATAGTACATCACCACAGAAACCATTCACACACAGCAAAAAAATATTAATCAAAGCTGTAAATACAACAAAAGGGCTTTGCACACTGTGATTAACCCTGGGTTATCATTGTTCTAAACCCAGATTTTAACCTAGAGTGAAGGTACTCTTCACGCTTGCAGTGTTGGGAAGGTTACTGGAGATGTAATACGTAAGTTACAGATTACAAGTTACTATTTAAAATGTAATAACTAGTGTAACTATTTCAGTCACTTTATTAAAGTAATGTAACTGATTACTTTGCTCAATTTATAATGTTTTCCATTGTTAATCATTTTTTAACATTTAAAGCAGCAGGGTTAACTTTACAGTAGGACTCAACACTGATTACTGTCAGACTTTCATAATCCTTCATCACTTGAATTAAGATTATAATAATTTCATTTTAAAGCACAGCCACTACAAAATCAGACTTTAGCACCTCTTTTTACTTTGAGGTGATTCTGAGGTTAAATACAGATTTAAAATCATGACAAGAAATATTTGATTAGTTATGGTACTGTTTTTTAAATCAAATCTTTGCATAGCTATGACAGGAAACACTGGCATCTAACAATGCCTTGGAAAAAACAGTTAATCTTAAACAATAAAGCAAATACATAAACCCAAATAGAAAATAAAACAGTTATCGAATAAGCATGTGTCCTGTTCTGTATCTTAAACTCCTGAAACATTTGTGTCTCATATTTTAAAGTAGTAAATGTAATTTATAAAAGAAATCAATTAAATCTGTATATGTGTGCGAGAGACAGAGAGAGAGAGAGATAAATCAGATATAACCCCCTTTGTAATATATATATATATATATACACTCTTAAAAATAAAGGTGCTTCACGATGCCATAGAATAACCTTTTTGTCTAAATGGTTCCATAAAGAACCTTTAACATCTGAAGAACCACAAAAGGTTCTTTGTGGCGAAATAAGGTTCTTCAGATTACAAAAACGCAAGAAAGAGATGGTTCTTTAAAGAACCTTTGACTGAATGGTTCTTTGTGGAACCAAAAATGGTTCTTCTATGGCATCGCTTGAAGAACCTCTTGAAGCACCTTTATTTTTAAGAGTGTATATACAGGGGCCCTTAAACTACATCACCACACAAACCATTCATACACTGTAAAAAAAAAAAGATCTGTCTTATATAGGCCTATAAAGATTTCAGTCCTGTCCATCCATTGCTATGGCACAAAGAGAGCTTACTCAACTTAGTTTATCTCGATCTCACAAAGTTACATTATAATGAATCTCTCATTTACAATGAATCTCTTACATCGTGTCTACACTTGGTTCTAATGAGATGATTTGTGCAACACAACACCTGAACAAAAACTCCAAAATTGAGCTTGGTGAGTGGATTCTAACTTAAACGCCTCTGATTGGCTGTTGGGTTCAAGAAATCAACAGATATGTCTGTGATTGGCTACATTACTCAACGCTGCAAAAACACATTGAAATAGAAACCGATCTCCAGAGCGCAAACCATAACGCACTATTTGCCAAATGTTTAACTGAGGGTGTTATTGATTTCGTTTGAGGGTGCTTAGCACACTCTAGCACCCCGATAGAACCGGGCCTGCTGTTACTGATAACAATTACATTTGTTTTGTAATTAAATTACATAATTCTGTTACATGTACTGTAACTAGTTACTCCCCAACACTGCACGCTTGTAATTTAGAAGCAGGTTAGCACAGCTTATTACCTTGGGTTATAAAACTCTGCTCTGGGACAGGGTTAGCACAGCCAAAACAGTTAACATCGGCTTCTGTAGTCATTAGTCAGTTACTATGGAGTTCAATGGCTATCTTAACTGCTCCCACATTCTTCAAAATATCTTCTTTTGTGCTCAACAGCTGAAAGAAATTCAAAAAGCTTTGCAACAACTTGAGGGTGAGTACATAATGACATAAATTTTATTTTTGAGGGAACTATCTCTTTTTTCAGTTTACTGTCATTTTAGAAAGCCTATTTGCATTTTATATTATAGTAACTGTTGAAATGTAAGTCTTTGTAGGACACATTTCACTGTAACCTCCTCCTTCTGAAAACAATTAACTGAAGGACTGCTTAGCATGGAGGCTCCCCTTGAGTCTTATAAGTGCCTCGGCCAAGTCCATCATTAATCAGAAGAAAAAACATGGCCACTGATCATAGTTCCGTGTGCAGATTTATGTCGTCGCTGATGTGGAATGAAGATGGGAAGAGTTTCACAACGTGCGTCTGCTCCAGAAAGAGTTAAGGAATGTTGTTCATTGTCACATGATGTGGGAGAAGACAGGCAATATTCAACACCCCCCGACACCCCCTCCCCGTCGGGCGCACATCTTGCCCGCAGATGTGGTGATACCACAAACACTTCAAAGTGCCTCCCTTCAGACCAACTGATATTCTGACGCCAACTGTAAATGTCCTGGACACGCAGAGTGGAAAATATGAAACCTTTTAAATGGCTCTGGAGGAACTCCTTCAGAAAAAGAAGCACTTCCACTGTGTCTTCAGAAAAGTTAGAACAAAGGAGTGTTCTCATTCTCTCTGAAAGTGAATTAGGCCTCTGTTACAGAAAAATAACGTTGGATCTTGGTATTTTTAAAGGATAAAAGGAGTGTGTTTTGGATTTTGGGTACTTTTAAGTGTCAAATGCTTTTTTTCTTCTTTTTTTTTTTACCAACAATACCACTCCATACTGTGTTTTTTAAAATGTTGTTTTTTAAGTCTTTTATGCTCACCAAGACTGCATACAGTTATATTGTATAATTACAGTTTATTATTTTGATGGCAAAGCTGAATTTTCACCATCATTTCTCCAGTCTTCAGTGTCACGTGATTCTTCATAAATCATTCTAATTTGCTGATTTAGTGCTCAAGAAACTTTTATTATTATTATGAATGTTGAAAATAGTTGTGCTGCTTAATATTTTTGCAGAAACTGTGGACACATTTTTAGTTTTTTAAATAATAGTTTAAATAAAATAAAAGTTCAAAAGAACAGCATTTAATTGAAATATTGTCATTTTTGCTCAAATCCTCGATGAATAAATGTATTAATTAAAAAAATCTTACTGAACTTGACAACAGTAGTGTATATGTATACCAAATAAATGGTAAAAGGACATGAAGCAATGTTTTAAAACTTATGTGAAAGTTGATTAAATTTTTTTTTAAGTAATTTCTTTTTGTAAATTTAATTAAATATTTAAAAATAAATATTTTTAGTTAAACTATCTATTTTTAAATGTAAATAAATAAAAAATTAAATTATTAAATTAACAACCAGCACCCTGATTTTCCCCCCTAAAAGTTTTATTAGTCACCTCTGCTTCAGACAGTAAGCATGCATGCAAGTACAACATTACCTGTAATGTTGCAATATTTTGACCTCAGGCAGACAACAACAATTTAGAGGCCACAATAAGAGCAAGAGAAACCGCACCACAAACCAGTAAATTCAGCATATTCAGTTAATCTGAGTACCGAACGATGCATCAGTTTCTGTCATAGTCTAGACAGACAGTCACCTTCAATATATTCCAGTGGTCAAGACTGCATAAACTGAGTATAAGATCGAAGTCATGATGCTTCAGAAGTGAGTGCTATAAGAGACATGGTTGATCTGAACTGTTTTACAATTAAACTAGGTTTCTAAACAATGAACTAAACTGCGACTATCTACCAGATCAACAGAAAACTGAAAACTTAAAGCAAAACTAGCACATGTTCTTTTAATTTAAAGGGTAGAGAAACTCACACCTGATCTTGTTGGGAGAGCCAGCCATGATAGATATATAAGTTAATAGGGAGTGTGTTTAGAGTGAATGTTATGACACCCCTGAAGTGGCCTGCTGGTATTGTATTGGTTCACAGTTGACAGGCTCAGAGAGTTCAGCTCCATATGGAACATATATCACTCAGTCTTCCTAACTGCTGCTGCTGCTGCACTTATTAAACTCACTTTAACACATGGCAAGTGGGCTTCACGCTGCAAGTCTCGCGCACACACTCTCACACGCTTAACTCTTTGTGGTCAACTCCATATACTTCACTGGCTCTGGCTACTGCAGGAGGATTTGATTAGTGTGAGATTCTGAGATCTGTCATCTTTTCAAGCTTAGCCATAAAGACATTTTTAATTTCTCAGTGGACTTTACTGGCTGCACGCTTGGTTGAAGAGACACAATGCATACAAACTCTAAACAGACAGAACAGTTTGTTGTCCTTTTGTTGTCCCTTTTTCAGTTTAATTTTTTTCATGGCAGAGCACTTGTTCCTTTAATTTAAAGTAATTAACAGAAATATTCCCATAGTGTTTCAATTGTTTATGGTAAGGGGGAAAGTATGTTTTTATAGCTAGCGCACAAAAGGTGATGGTATTACTGAAAGTTCTCTCTAAATCTGGGTGCATTTACTGGCAAAGCTTCTAAAATTAGCTTATCAGCTGATCCACATGGATTAAAACAATGTCTATAAGTATTATTAAAAATAACATTTCATATTGAATAATTTAATAATAATTCTACAGCTATAACATATGATGAATGGGACGGTGTTGCACAGTAACTGATACGCATATCTGTACACTACCGTTCAAATGTTTGTGGTTAGTATGATTTTACAAATAATTCAATGTACTAATTATAAACTTGTTAATTATTCACAAGGATGCATTAAATTGATCAAAAGTAACAATAAAGACACTTATAATGTTTAAAGTATTTTTGTTTCAAATAAATGCTATTCTTTTGAACTAATATTCATCAAAGAATCCTGAAAATGTATCAGTTTCCACACAAAAAATTAAAACATTTAGTAAAACTGATGTTTTCAACATTGTGAATAATACAAAATATTTTTTGAGCAGCAAATCTGCATATTAGAATGATTTCTGAAGGATCATGTGACACTGAAGACTGGAGAAGTGACTTGTTGAAAAGTAATTAAAAAGGAATACATTACATTTTGTTCATAATTTATACATATTTAAAAACAGAAAAGAGTCCTTCTAAATTGTAAAAACATTTCACAATATTACTGGTTTTACTGTATTTTTGATCAAGTGCAGCCTTGGTGCGCATATAAGAGACTTCCTTCAGAAAATTGTTTTAAAAATGTTAATTTAAATAGTTTAAATATGACAGTATACAGTATTTATGGTGACTAGGGAACACCAAATCAAATGGCAAAAGTATTGGAATACAAAGCATTAGATGTGGTTACACGTATTTCAATTCAATAAATTATTTACTTTAAAAACACCATTCAATTGATTTGAACTGTATACAGAAGTACTACACAAGTTTAAAGGGTATTTTTCGCTCCTGCTGAAAATACTATGCTACATTTTTATGCAAATCAGTGCAATGATTTGCAATGTAATTAAAACCAAATACTTTTAATTGATCATTGGTTGCAAAGAGAAACTACCTCAGAAATGACCCTTCCTGCTTAATCATCAAACGCAAGTTTTAGTTTCCTGGCCTGTTGCTCATTCACACTAATAAAATTGAATGTTTGAAAGAAATTTTGTGACCATATCCAAAAGGGTTTACAGGTACATTTAATGAACAAGTAATGAGTTATTCGTGAACCGTGTCTGCTGATTTGTGTCATAATTTAGTCACAGTCATCATATATCAACAGAACATGAAGAGTACAAATTAATGTCATTCCAGGACACCTGTGGCTAGTGCAGAAATGCAGTGGTGTTTTATTTGGACCTTACAGCCCTCTAGCATGTTTTTTTTTTTTTAAACATGGCATATTATGATATCTCGGTTTGGGTTAAATGACTCATTTATTAATAGCTTTTAACAGCCTAAACCACATCCTGCTTAGGGAATCAGATGATGGAAATGTGCAAAACAGGATGCAGGACTTTCAACATATCATATAAACAACAACAGCCATTATGAATACTCTCATAACAAATACCTAAAAGCAACACCTCTAAAATTACTGTTTTGGGCTAAAGAAAATATGACATTGGTGGCAAACTGCCTTGGTGCATTTAGGTTGATCACATGAGGCCAATATTAGATCAGGGTTCACAGGGGACAATAGACTGTACCAGCTGCTTATTTTCTCATTATCATAAATGATACTCAAAAGAGCACATAAACTATTTTAAGCCCAGAGTGAAGGGGAGAAATGGGAAAAGTGCAGCCACACATAGAGGGTTGCTGTGTTTGCCAGCGCTCTCTTGCTGATGGCAATATTGAAGTAATCTCAACCAGATGTTCATTAATGGCTTTTTAAGAGATCTCAGGGAGCGAGGTGGAGAAGCGGCCCAGATCCACGCTCTGATCTCGGGCTCGCTTACGCCGTGCCAAGGGCCCGGAGCTCCACAATAATACGCATCATCTGACAGCTCCGCTCCCTAGCAACCGGCCTGTTTACACGGACAACACTCACCACAGGGAGGCTATTCCCAGGCTTCCCTCGCAAAAACATATCTTTCCCTGCAATTATGAAAAATTAAATATGAAAAAAACAGTTGAATATGGAGTTTACTGTAAATGTCAAAAAGACTGCATGCGTGTCTTATGCACGAAACCTCATAAATGAGGCTAATTAATGTGATTTATCACTTATGTGACTCAAAAAATCATTTGAAACATGTTTTTTGGTTAAAGCCTTTGTCCTTCAATACCTAATTAAATTAAATATATTTTTCAGCAAGATTTCATTAGTGTTGGAGATTTTTTTCGGTGACTCTTTCTGCAGGTTATATCATAAGTCAAGTCAAGTCAAGTCACCTTTATTTATATAGCGCTTTTAACAATACAGATTGTGACAAAGCAACTGAACAGCATTAATTAGGAAAATAGTGTCAATAATGCAAAATGACAATAGTAAACACTCATTTTTCAGTTAAAGACAGTTCATCATTGAATTCAGTGAGGTCAACATCCAGCTCAGTTTAAATAATATCTTTGCAATCAAGTCAACGATATCGCTGGAAAGATGGGTCTGTAATTTGCCAGTTCACTAGGATCTAGTTGTGGTTTCTTAATAAGAGGCTTAATGACCGCCAGCTTGAATGGTTTTGGGACGTGACCTAAAGACAACGACGTGTGCACCAGATACACACTTCAGAAACTTGCCAGAAATAGTAGTTTATCCAGGGACTTTTTGCCTATTGTTTTCTGGATACTGTGAATTTGGACATACTACTGTGTTCACATACTGTTTTTTGCCTACTACAGTCAACTATAATCAATCAACATACCTTCAGTGAACAGTAAGCAGCGCCTCCTATACACTCCACCAATCTGTAACTTTTTTCTCCAGGTTTCTTCAGAATCTCAGAGCTTTGCACAGGTTTATGGGTTTTGCAGTGCCAGAGTTCACTTTATTTGCTCCTCATGTGCAGAGACTGCCAGCTCTAGTCTGGTGTTGTTGAGTCACTCTCAATGGTTTTGATCAACAAAAACAACATGTACTTCCTTTGTTCCCTAACACAAACCAAACATGAAAACAACTGTGCATTGTTATGTGAGGGATGAGGTTTACATGCATTCCTAATTAGATCTGGGCTTTTTAAAACGACTCCAATCTAAATTTAGACCTTTCTTAGATCTGCCCAGAATAAAATCCACCACTTTCCATTTTTCAACAAACAACACATCCAACCTCAGGCAAATAGCACATAATTGAACAACCAAATTGGACTATTAGCGTTGCATGATTCGGCTTGTTTGTGAATGACAGAGCTCTATAAGGAACACGACAAGCGGTTGCAATCATTTCTAAAGTAATAAAGCAGCAAATCTTGAGAGCGCAGGTATTTCTCCTCCATCATTCTGACTATTTTTGACGATGCTGCTCTGTTCAGCCCCACCAAGCCTGACAGGAGGCATTTATGTCAGTTGTGTTTGAAATTATTTCCATCGTCTCTGCTGCCAGAGGTTGCTTCAGGCCTCCTTTGGTTCTCCTGGTTTTCAGTGGGCATTGCAACAATTACGCAACTGTAATGCTAATGGTGGGTTTATAATGGACGTTGTGCTGTTCCCTCCAGACTTGGGATCCCAATAGACTGAGATTACCTAGGCAAACCTCAGCACAGATGGGCAGTAGAGAAGTCCAATTGGTTGCAGATGTGAGCCCCCTGAAATACTGGCTTGGATACCACAGATATATAGGCCCTCAAGGCAATCACAATATTACTGATCAGCTACAAATGCAGCGCATGTTGTCATAGGTCTAATAGCACGTAATTATTATAGAGCTTCATAAAGAGTCTTGTAAAAACATATTCTGAAAGTAAATGAATGGCAAGAGTGCATTTTAATATTCGGTGCACTTCAGGTGTGCTGTGTGACAAACTGGGTTGTGTATTTGGGTGAGGCCCAATCGTGTCTAATAAACATATGGGAAAGCATAATAAACTGGGGAGTATGGCTATGAACGTTTGTCCTAAAGCCCCTGAGGTGAGCCCCTACACTCAATTACACTCTGTAAACATCCCACAGCACACTTTCTCTCTCTCTTTCGCTCTATATGTGGCAGAGACTCACTCAGTTGTAATCAGCCCATATCTGGGCAAGAGTTTATTTACTGGGCTGAAGGAAAACAAAAGGACAGGATTTGAGCTTAACTAAATAAACTAGCTATTAACCCTGTCCTCCACTTAAACGAATGGATTTAGCCAGTGTTTGCTTTTTCTGATACTTACACAAGGGTTTGCATTTCAATGGTGTTAAGCACATGCATGTTGTTGTGGATGTTATACTGCTTTTTCAGCCAATTTCACGTACTAAAAATGCCTGTTGTCTATAACATGTTGATGTACAGTATGAAGCACAGCTAAAAAAGAAGTCACTTTCCAACTAAGCAGCCTCTTGTTGATTAATGCGGCGTGACTAACTTAAAACAATGTGTGAATTTTGTGTGAGGAAATCTTTTGCCCTCAGGGAAAATTCCCAGCCACTTGCATGCCTATTGATATGACTGGATTTTGCCCACAAAAATTTGCCAGACATTGGTAAATGTGACTGCACCTTAATGTGTGTAGAGGAAAAACAATGATATTAAATCTACTTAATTTTTTTTAGCTCAACATCTAAAATTAAAGCAAATATATCTATATGAGGGCACTGTAAAAAAAAATTCAACTTTCATTCTGACAGACAAACTAATTAAACTATCGAATGAAGAAAAAGTTGACAAAAAGTTGAAAAAAATTCTAATTTTTAATATAAAATTTTCATTTTTGGGTGAATTATTTCTTTAAATAGTAAGAATTTACAATGCCAAGTTTAGAGATGAGGGTCCATGAACAGGCTGCTGAGCATCCTCAGTTTGATCCCTGATGATGCACTTGAATAATTTGTGTTTTTAGTTAAAGCATGGGGACTTATGATGCCAAAATAATAGTTGTTTTAGCGTGTTTTTGACTATATTAGCCATGGTGATTAGAATTCTCTTTGGTGAAGTGTCTTCCATTTCAATTAATGCATATATGCAACTATTTTTGGTGTACAGATGTAACTCCATAAGCTCAACAAACTGACAAATTAAGAAACTTACACATTGTTGTTATGATCAGCTTAAGTTAAAATGGAAGCTTACTGAACTTGAATCCACAACTTATTACAATATATTTGATGAAGGCATTACAACTTTAACTGTTAAACTGATACATCATTTATTTCCAAAGGTCTTGAAGCTGGTTGCCTCAAGTTTTTGAGATTTCACAACTCTTTTTTTTTTTGTACAGTTTATTTTTTACAGTGTACTGTGAGGGTGAGTTGACATGTTTAGCATCACCCAGTACTAAACCAACTGTTGTTGACACGCAGTATCTGAGTTCAGACCCTGCTACAGGCCTAAAGAAGTTTTCCTCAACCCCAGATGTTTAGCTGGTGGTCAGACACATCAGCTGAGTTACATCCACTGCTAAGCAGTTTCCACAGGACAGTGCACCCTGTTTAAAACAAATAGGAGGTGGTTCCAGACTAATTGGTGGAAAAGTTCTATTCTGTGGTCTCAACAGTGCTTATATTGCAAGCTGCCATGCTCAATGACTAGTTTGTAAATATGAGTGATCTTTGAAAGAAAAACTGCAGAAAAGACTCAATAATGATAATATTGTGCAATATTCTTTACTATTTTACTTTGTAAATATGACCGATGATATAGGACCCCAACTTTCACTGTTTATATCACTCCACTTATTTATGTTTGTGTCTTTCAGACAGATTGTCAGTCTGTATATCAGTGGTGGGGATTTTTCTGTGATTTTTTCAGCAGGTTATGTTTATGCACCAGTAGGTGGCGACAAACATCGGGTAGGTCTATATAGCCTATTCAGTATTCATTCAGTTGTATTACTAATTTACGAGGATTATGAGTAATACTATATTTGTTATAGTAAATAGGGCATCTTCCAGCTTTTATACCATTTGCATAAAAGGTGGGTTGTATCAGTATTGCTTTGTCCTTTGTGGCCACTGAGGCTGAATGCAGAAGCGATCATGCATAGAGCCCTTAAAAACTAATATGGGTATGCTGGCCTTGGTAGAACTTGTTAAAAACATGCCATTAAACTGATATAGATTTTTTTTAAATACTTCCGTTATGTTAATTCTCACTTTTTTGGGGGACTTATTGTATATTTATGAATACAGAATTTAAATGTTAAATTATTCACAAATAATGACAGAAACCTATGCATTTAATAAGTTACTTTTTAAATCGCGTCATGGCCCTAATAAATATACAAAATACAAAAAAAATACTACTATTATAGTATTGGTTGTTTATTTATTTTTTTATTTTTTTATTTTTTTGCATCTCTGTTTTATTTGTGATCAACATTTTTATTCAGATTTAGTTTCACATCAGAAAAGCATTGGTTGTTTATTGATATTTCTGCATGTTATTGCAATTGTGTTCCATATGTTTTAACCCAGGAACTGTGTGAACACAAATTTACATTGTACTAAAACATCCCAAAGCAAACTAAACACCACTGAACTAAACATTCATTTCACTTCAAAAAATTAAATAATAATAACATAATAATTCAAATTATAGAAGTATAATGTAAAATGCAATTCTGTACATTAAATTGATGCCTAATGTGGCATACAGTAAAAACAGTGATTTAATATTTTTGTCATGCTGCACAGCTGATTGGGGAAAAAATAGCTACTATAGTTAATAACGTTGCCAACACTGATCAAATCAACAATATTGGGTCATTTTAAAGATCTCAGTTGACAAGCTTTGAGTTAAGGTTGGCTGACCCTTCTGCAAATCTTCTGAGTGGCCTTCTTACACATTAATTTCCTCACCTCCCTCAGTCACCTGTCAAACCTGTCTTCACCCTGGTCACTCTAGTATAAATAAAATGCATATATGACTCAGATACACACTTTAGATTGGACAGGCTGAATATTATGCATTCTGTTGAGATCGCTACTGTTTGAAACGCAGTATTCAGGGATTCTGTCGGAACTCTGCTTGAATGTTTTCGGTTGGGAAAGGGGTTTCTGTGACTTTAGGCTAGTGGGAATGAGATATTGATTGGGACACTAGGGTTTTGACAATCCCTGCAGCTGACCATGACTTTAGTTTGATTATGTATGAGTAAGTACATTTGGGGCTAGATCAAGAAACCTGGCTTTTGTACAGGAAATGGAGATGTATTGCTCCTAATGGTAATTGAAAACATGAGGGAAGTCTCTGATGGTAACACACTCCCTGAAGAGTGTTCAGCTTCCAATAACTGGTGTGCTCAATTCATTCTCGAATGACAGTTCTAATGCCAAACACAAAAAAAATCTCATGTGTTTAAATGAGTTTAGACAACAGTTAGTTCTGGTCCTCAAATTTGATTGGCCGAGTGGCGTTCCAATAGTGCTGACATAGAGTGTTGGAGTGATGACTTATTTTTGTAGGCCAGCCCGGAAGTTACCATCACCGTTTCCTTTGACAAAAACCCAATAGGATTTTCTCAATGCTTTCGGGTTATTGCAGAAATTAAACTCAGTGACCAACAAAAGTTTACAGAAGTAAAAAGCTAAACATAGGCTATAAATGAACTACATCATTGCATGACTTCAGAATCACAATACTTAGCTTCCGACAACTCTTTCTGCCTTTATTTAAAAAAAAAAAATATATATATATATATATACACTTGTTAGCAACCACCCTTTTAAGGCAAGTAAAAGCTCACATTAACCAAACACCCATTAAAAAAAAACACTGACTTCAGGACAGTGGAACCAGGAGGAGTATAATGCTAGCTTGTTTCCAGATTCAACCGAAGAAATAGTCACTCTCGGTCTGTATATTAGCGGTGGGGTTTTTTCACGACAAGAGAAGTTTGAATTATTCAATCAAACAGTTCATTCGAAACACTAATTGATTCAGAAACAGATCTATTATAAGTGAGTCATTGAATCATTCACTCAACCAATTTGTTCAAAAACACTGATTCATTCAGGAGCAAAACACCACTATGGCGGTTCTGTGTTGGCTTCACTTGAAATTATTTTTGTTGGTGGAGCAGAAATAGACAAAGCAAATGGCAACATTGTGTTTAAAATGTAAGTTCTACTCAGTACTAATTTCCTCTTTACTGAACCATTATATAGCCGTTAATATCACACTTGCAATTATAGAGCCCTGAACATTTAAAAAAAAATGTATGGATTAAGATAGTTCCCAAGATTAATTTGTGACTACCTTTTATACATTTTCATTCTTTTTTAGTTCAAACCATGCAATGTTTTTCTGATTCATTCCTTCATTTTGATTTGGTTAAATCGTATGATTTTCATAGATAATCATGGTGTCATTGATCTTATATATTCTTATAAAGCTCTCTTGGGTGATATTGCTTAATCGTTTCTTTAGTTTTTCATTACTTAAGTCTACATGAATCACACATAATTCATAAAACCTTCTGTCTTTCATGCTCAGTGATCAAGCCCCGGCCAGGAGTTGGAAAGAGTGCCCTGCACCCTGCTCTGGGTCTCAGCATCCCAAACTCACTTCAGATGTGGAGAGCTGCAAGGTCACAACTGGAAATTAAAGAATACATTCAGAACAGGAATAAGGGAGCCAATTGGTGGTTAAGAAGAGGGACACATCCTCCAAAGTAAGGTTAGGGTTGTCCAGAGAGCATGTGGCCTCTTTAAACACAGTGATTAGTGAAGCCTGCCAATCAGAGATTTGGAGTGTAACGCACATGAGGGACATATGCAAGCATGGCTTTTTGCCCTCCTTGAAGCTTTTGTTTACCTTTTCTCCTGACAGAGCAGTGCACGATCTTTTTATATGTCAAAGCTGAAGGCTAAAAGGACCTCTGAACTTGGCCTTCTGTGTTCATGGAGCTGGCTTGATATTCTTTAACTTCTTGTCTCAGAGAATATCTGACTGGCAATTTCAAGTCAATTTCATGTCAACTATAACTATTACTTAGAAGAAAAAGTTTCAAAGAATGTGTGTGAATGCAATGATTTGTAATGCAATTCACAGTGCATATAATTAGTTTTATGCATGTTGTTGCTGCAGTGAAAGTAATTCATTATGCAATTTTTTTGTTTTAGAACATGTTACTCGGAGCTCAATTATTGAATTATTAATTTGCTTTTACAAACAATTTGATAATGTTGTGTACGAAACAATTTTTTTTAATGTAAATTATAGATAATAGATTAATTATAGATTTAAAACTTTCTGCAGGAGACTATTCCATTAATATTTTAGTGTCATCTGTAAAAATCATTATGTTATTTTCAATACTTTACTATCATCAGGTTTTCCCAAGGCTACAACGCAACACTGAGCTTCCAGTCTATACTCTCCACTGTGAATGTACTCTGCAAATCTAAAATATTTTGAAACCTAATTTCCTGTTTCCTGCTCGAATCCTTTATGCTGCCATGGCTACATTCGCCTCGGGCTCCCCAGCATTTACATCTCATCATATCGATGGAAAAGTTGGCTGTCAATTTGTATGAGTTAATGGGTGATAGTCGATGAAAATACTCTCTGAAGTCCTGCTAGCGCTGGAGGAGGAATGACAAGCTGCCTTTGAGTTTAGAAACTTCAGCGACACTCGCTGCGTCCAGCGCATTGATTTATTTCCTATTTGTGTGTTTTAGGTTTGGTTCACCCAGTATAAATAAACCTAAAGAGTGAAATGGTGGAATACGCATATCCTGTTCATAAACAAAGCTTATTTTTGATTAAGTGCTCTCAAATGCTCATTAGCTGCAACTCAAATGTTCATTCAGAGGGGTTATGGTGTGTTGAAATTAGGTTGGTCACTATATCAATCTTAGCCCCAACCATGATGAACAAACACAATTCTGTTTGTTGATAACAATGCATTTTTCTCTTTTATGTACGATACTGTTCAAAGACCAAAAACAAATAAGATCCGCACACCAAAAATAGGCCAAAACACTCATATGAATTTATTATCCATAGGCCACAAATGAAGTGCAAAGTGTGCAAAATTTTTGCGTGCAGATCTTATTTGTTTTTGATCTTTGAGCTATTTTTGGATCAACGCACCACCAGAAGTTGATGTATTTTAGTGGAGTTGGACTTGTGTCTGGTGCTATGTTTTTCCAGTCTCTTCGTATGTACAATACTGTTCAAATGTTTAGTATCAATAATATAACTTTTACAACTTTTACTAGAAAGATTTTATTCAACAAGGATTAATTAAATTGATCAAAAGTGACAGCAAAGACATTTATCATGTAACATCATATTTGTATTTCAAATAAATACTGTTCTTTTGAACTTTCATTAATCAAAATATACTGAAAAATACATATTACGGTTTGCCCAAAAATATTAAGCAGCACAGCTGTTTTCAACATTGATAAAAATAAGAAATTCCTCTATAAGAATCTTTATACCAACCACAAACTTTTGAACGGCAATGAATCTTTTCCACCCGCTATTATTAGCACTTCTACAAAGATGCTGATGCTAAATAAAATCAAATAAAGTCGTTTTTTTCACATTTTTTTATCTCGTCAATCCCAAATAATGAAATAATACAGTCTTTCTTCGCTAATATCCCATATTTGCTTCTTCTCACTGTGCCGTTACAAATTGATTTGACATTTGTCCTCAGGCATCGTTTGGGAAAGAAATATGACTTGATGGATTTGGCCTGAATTTGTCGTTTGTCTTGACATACTAGTAATGTATTCAGTCTTAGAAACACAATTATCATATTTTCATTGATGGGCTCCCTCCATCTTTTGCAGTCCATGTGTTTTCTATCAGAGCCCCTTTTTGTGCCAGCACAGTCTAGCACAGAGAAATTCCTCATATTGTGACTAATGGCCGTTTCGTTTTCAGGAAACTTTATTAGATATTAACAGGCAGCGCTGTGAAGCTGGACCTTGGGTGTCAACGGACTGTTTTAAAGTTCCAACTCAAGCGTTCTCTTTCCCAAATACACACATCCACATCAACTGTCTCACATCTCTGCTTGTGTTACATGGTTTCCTCCTGAAACCACAACCATCCAAATGCCAAAAGAGGAAAGCTGGCTCTGGTTTCAGAACCAGGCCTGCTGATAAAATCAGAATTTAATAGACAAATGAGGGAAAATTGGATTAGCGTTGCAATCTGCACAGGCAACTTACATTTGCATTTGGGAAAAGCTGAAGCAGACCAACACTATACTGCCATCGCTGCCTATGATCGCAGTTCTCCATGAGGACCGGCAATAGGAGCCTGCCATTGGCCCATCACTCAATAACCGGGCTAATGGCCTAACACTTCCCATTAATAAATGACTACTTCTCCTGGCCTCTCGCTCCTTCAGAGGTGATATTCATCACTGCTCTTAATTTTGTTTATCTTTTCATGCTCTCTCCCCTCAGCGATGGCCATCAATTAGCCACTCTGGCCTTCCTCTTCACAGCCTCAGCCCATCAGCCGGCAGGGTCAAAGGGTTAATATAAGAATGAGCCTAATTTCCAAACAGCTTTAAGTCCCTTGAGGTTTCTGGAATGTGAAGAGGTGGTGCTTAAATGCTGCTGTCCAGGCCAAGACGATCAATATATTATGAACTAAGACAACCGAGGGGATAATTTGAAGGAAATGGCCATTGTTGTATGTGTTTCAGTCAGGGATGTTGGCCCGATCGCTCTGCATAGTAAGACTGATCTCATTCTATCATTTTTTTAGAGTGGTTACTGGCCAGTAGTAGGAACATTTTAGACACAGTCCTCTATCATCAGTGTTCAGCTTCTTTTTTTTTTTATTGCTTTTTAATATTTATTATCTTTTAACATTAACAAATTAAATTAACTATTTTTTATTTCATTCATTTTTTTATTTACATTTTTTATTTGATTTAGTCTAGTTTTTTTTCTAATTTCCCTAAGAAAGATAGATTGCAAATGCTGTTTGCAAATGCAATATAGTGAATAAATTAGTCAGAAGATTATACATGAAATATACTCTATTCATATCCTCATATATTAGTTTTTTCAGTCAAAAACAAAAAGATTTCAAGGCAGGTGCTTTACTTGTTTCCCTGTATAAATATACGTTTTAAAGGAGGATTAAGCAGAATCATTTCAGATATCATCCTCATAAAGAAGGCGAGTTTTAGACGTGTACATCAGACTACATGCCTGTTTTAGCAGTAGTTCATCTTCACAGAGCAGCATTCCTATGGATCTGCTTTTAATTTAGTGGGGTTCCTCTCCAGACAACTTGGAAAAGTGTGTAACATGAGACGTAAAAAGACTGTGAGATAAATACAGAGCACTAACGCCGCTGGCCACGCATTAGTTATAGATTGTAGCTTTTGACACAGTATGTAAACGAAATGGGTTAAAATAATTGGATTAGAATAAATTATTAATAACTACTGGACATGTTTTTTCGCGCGGTGTAAGGGAAGGTTAGACATCTATATCTTGTATATTAGGTTAAGAATTAAAGTCAGGACAGCTGCAGAATTTAAAATGCAAGTCATTTATGAAATTTAATTGCGGTTTATAAAATGTTTAGCATTTCATTTTAACAGTAGGACTATGTCTAAAAAAACATATTTGTTAAGGGAGACTATAAAACTTTGAACTCCAAATTAAGTGATTTTATAGTCACGTGCAGGCTTTACTAAAGTTTGCTTTTTCTTCAATGTGAGGCACATTCTGATAATTTAATCTATTCTGTTTAGCTATATGACAAAACTGTTCGTTCTCAGGCCCTTGTTTCTTTCCTTGCTGTGCTCGTTAGACAAACATATGTTATGAGTAACGTGATATGTTATGAGAAAATCTCCCGATGCTGAAAACAAATATGTGTAAGGTGTGCACATAGGTTTGTAATGCACACTGAGGTTCACTGAGGCAGTATTATTATGAAGGGTTCGGCTCGAGCCCCAGTTACAAGAGGATCCTCGAGTCTGATTATAATAATTATCCCAATGATCCGCAAATTGATCCCCATAATCCTAGATGGACATGTGATATGATCCATGTGAGAAACGATCCGTGCAAAGCTGCAACACAACATAGTTGCTTACATGAAACTTGCTGTCTACTTTATTTTATTTTATTTTATTTTTACTATACAGTTAATTTAGCCTACTTGCATACTTATGCATTACGAGTGATTAAATAAACAAGGATATCAAAAAAATGTTAAAGTAAGGTTATTCCTTAATTGCTAACTTTATCCTTAATTATCTATTTATTCGAAGCAAATTTCGTATTGGATGTAATTCTGGAACGCATGTTGCGAAATGTTTTTATTCATAAATTCTTGAGGCAATAATAATTTAGTTCCATTAGGCTATTTACTTTACAACGTCTGTTATTGTCAACAAACCAAACTGCACTATGCTATAGGCCTATCACCTTCTATATATCATTCTTTTTTAATTATCTTTGTGTTTATCGTATTATAAAAATATAGGCCTATCGTTAATTATGTTAATGGTGGTTGTTTCTAATAGCCTATGCAATTTTCATTTAATTCAGCTGTAAATCTGTTTTAATATTATTATTATTATTTATTCTGGGTTATAATGCAGTTGACGACTTAAACTCTAAAAAATGCTGGGTTGTTTCAACCCAACTTTGGGTCAAATATGGACTAACCCAACCGTTGGGTTAAATTTTGATATTACATTTTTAACCCAAAAGTTGGGTTAGTCCATATTTGACCCAAAGTTGGGTTGAAACAACCCAGCATTTTTTTTAGAGTGTACTAAAACATAAAGACAAAATACAAATATATGTATTTTGCCTTGTTTTCCGTTTAATGAAAAAGAGCGTAGGTTCAAGATTTTTTAATTTTGGCGCACACTTTCTTCTATATAATGTTGATATGGTAACTAATAAATACTGTAGGCTAATATTCAAACCAGGTGTGTTACAACTAACCCCGCGTAACTTTGTGCCCCGATCGTCTCAGTTTATCAAATCTTTTTTTTTTGCTGTCAGTGCGATCATTCCCGCATGACCTTTCTTACACCTTCCCAATAATAAAAGCAAGGGAACTGATGTCCTCAAAATAAAACCAACCACATTTTAATACAGTGCATTTATGACTAAATGACCGTTGTCCTTTTTTTCCAATGCAAACATGTAATGCTTTAATATCGGATAAAGTAAAATATTTTACTTTATCCAGTTCATTTTACAGTTTTATTGCCTAGGCTACTTTGCAGGGAGAATACAGAGGTTGCTATAGACGTTGACTTTTTATTACAGTAATTTTGTTTTAGAGCATAAATGTATTTTTTCTCATATTCAGATTAGCCTGCTCTTAAACCGTGCTCATAAAGAAAATTACGGAGGCTGATAAAAAATCATCCTGCTATATACGGGCCTAGTTTTGCGCTCCTTAAAGAGGCAAGAACTTTCATTCTTCCCAAAGATTCAAGGTTTCGATATGTGGCAGAGTAAAATAATAATAATACAAGCAAAGCTGCGCGCTGGCACAAGGCACTGGTCTTCGAGGGAGAAATGGTATATTGGGGGAAAACTAATGATGAAGAAAGATCTCCTCAATCCAAGCTCCTTAATTAAATGCACGGAAAGAACGAGAGAGGCACTGCACATCTGGATTCAATCTGCGCCCCTTTGATGGCATCAAGTGTTCTTTTCCCAGACCTAGGAGGCTGACGGAGGCAGCTTGGAGCCTGAACTCATGTCATTGCGACACATGCAGAGCTCGGTCTCCTCCTGTCCAGAGACTCTTTAAGAGCGCACGCAATGCTTCCACATCATCTGTAAACCGATTCAAAGAGGACAACATTTTAGTGTCACATCATGGACTGACACCAATAGCCTACAGAACGCACGATAGGCCTATATTATCCTATAGCTTTGCCAGTGTGTAACTTTGATCGTTTTGAGTGTTCGTGTTAATATGATTTTAGGCTAAGCTTCACAAGATCGTTGTCCCTTTATTCAAACTTGTCTGAGATCACAGTATATCATTTAGGATGACTATTTTATTCAGCAGGTAAAGAAAAAAGTAATTGAGATCATTACAAAAAGAGACATAGTCTGTTCAGTTAGACAGCATTTAGTCAATGACCAATAGGCTACTGATCAGTAAAGATGTTTTTAAATGTTTTATAAATCTAATTTAAAACAAAGTCGACAAAGAAAATAGGCCTACATATTTTAATAATAGTATATATATATATATATATAATACATAATATATTATAATTGTATTGTTATTATTATTATTAAAAAATCATGAGGTCTTTGTTTTCTTGTCACATGACAACAAAATGGCTTCCTAAATGTTGGTTATTATGCCATTGGTTGAGTGTGACTACAAAAATGCAACAACTGACTTATATAAATAATAATAATAATAATAATAATAATGGCAAATAGGCCTATGCCAACTTTTCATTAGACATATATTTTTTAATTTAAAGCCCAAATCATTTAAATGAGGAAATTGCTACAAATTTGTTAATGTAACAGTTGTATTCAAGTGTGTTTCTGTAGGTTATTAATTGCATTTTTTATGTATTTCCGACAAAAAAAAACTACCATCACGTCACGTTGACCCATTAATTAGGCTATTGAGTATTTCAGTGGGATGCTGGGGGTGGAGAAAGAGATATGACTTCGTTAAACGCTAGAAACGCGGACAAAAAAACATTGCACGTAATTAGGGCTTCTTGTATGTCTGTCATCCCTCCCCAGGGCTTCAAATGCGGGTGTATTTTGCTCTCAGGCTCCCCCCTCAGCGCCAGTGTGTGCCGTCTGAAGTACCGGAGAAAGAAGCGGAGAGAAGCTCCTCTGACCTCCTACTATTGGGCGTAAGTCGTTCATCTGTGCCATCAAACCTTTCTCGCCAGTTTACTCATTCCCGCACTCTCGGAACGAGTGGGGAACGTCTCTGTTACAGAAACTAAGAGGGAGTCATCGGGTAAAAGGCGAAGACTTTGGAGACTTTGGAGTTCTTGAATTGGAGATGTGTTTCGGTGATGCCTTTTTTCCATAAAGTCCAGTAAAAGAACGGTAATTACGCTTGTTTGGATCCACATGACACTGTCTGAACTACGGATGAAGAGATCAAAATCGATCTATTTGTCGAGCACAGAGTGATTGTTTATGATCAAGACTTAACCCATGCTGGTTTTAGGTAGAGGATATATTGGGTTTCGTCAGTTTGCGTCATGACTTCCAGCTATGCTTATGTAATGGACAGACAAGCCACGCTACCTAACCGACTGGAGAGTCCGATCACCGCAAATCAGGATCATTTACAGGCGAAGAAGAACTTTTCAGTGAGCCACCTGTTGGATCTGGAGGAGGTGCGGGAGATGGTGGGAGCTCAAGCGGAGGAGAGCGCAGGAGAGGCGGGCAGGAGTATGCTGGAGTCTCCGGGGCTGACCAGCGGCAGCGACACGACACAGCAGGAGAGTAAGTCCATCTGCAAAACATGATCCTCATGTCCCATAGACTCTTTTAGTGGCGCAAAACATTCGTAGCATTTAAGTATCAGGATGACAATTATTTTTCCTAATTTAGTAAGAAACGATTTCAACTTCAAAAGTCGTACAGGGGAAAAAAGTAAATTAGTTAGGCTACTCCATGAAAATGACTTCTGTTTCGGGTTTTTTGCATTTTTTTGTGTTTTTTGTGAATGCAATTAAATTGTAGCCTAGATTCTAATGATCTTTATTTGGCAGGCCTACATATGAACACAAACACACGAATGTGTTAAGCACCTTACAGTGCAGAAAACTGTCACGTTAGCAGATGTGTGGCAATGACAGACTTCAGTAAAGTGTAGCCTGAAGGCTGCGGATCATGCACACATATAGGCGCTTATAAGATGACACGATTGCGTTCTGCATCATTTACTCCATAGGCGTTTAATTAGCAGTTAATTAATTATAGTGTGTAAAACTGTTGCTTAGTCATGCCGAACTGTAACTCCATTTGATTAAACAACACGTAGCCTCATAATAATATTAGGCTAGGCTATAGCTATAGTTTTCATTATAGCTAAAAGTTTGTTAGAATAAATCAAAATAAACTTTTAAAAAGTAATAATTTTGCAAACCTTTCAGACTGTAAGTCTGCATACTGTCATGCATGTGGACTATAATTTTGATAGTAGGCCCATTTTCTATTTAGCTATTTATTATTTTCTTCTCAGTGAAGCCAACAAAACGAGTGATCTAAATCTGCAAAATTCATAATAAGATATAGGCCCTATAGATAGTTTTAATATTCTAGGGTTATTTAAAGATTTAAAGACGTAGTCCAAAGTTGCATTGAATTAATTATTTGATGAGTCACTAAAATGATTATTTGCCCATTTCAAATCGTAAATTAAACAGATATAAAATTAGACCATATTTTCAAGACTGAATGTAGCCTATCATTTATTAGAATGAACTTTGTGTATTGTTAGGCATCATATCCGAAATTTTCCATTTGAAACATTACGAAAATGATTGTAAACACAAGCCTCTTACTAATGCCACCATTACAGTCTTGTTTTGCGAAAACTAGACCTATTTGTCTACATGATATATAGGCTTCATTTTTTTGCACATGCATATTTTTTAAATTAACCTAGTCACTAAGATTAAAACAAAATGTATTTTAATAAGTAACTAAATAAACGTTGATAGGTTGGCGCGTGTTTTCCATACTTCGGGTAAAAATCTAATTAGGTCTAGCAACACGATTTAAGGCTCGTGTGGGCTTGTAGGCCAATGAAAACATTTTTTATTTTTATTTTGTGAACAATTAACTCAACATTTCAGATGTGACTTCAGATGTAGGCTAGCCTATTATTTTAAGAAAACAGACTTCTGAATAACTGAAGTGAAGATAAATCTCGAGCACCTAGTTAATAAAAGATGATAAAGTTGAGATGATTTTTGTTGTCACTAAGCACACAGCTTTGACATGTAGAGCTGTTCATGCTCTGGGCCCGGCACTGATAACCTCTTCTTTCTACTTTGTTTTGACTTTACGGCCTGGGAGGAATTGGGGCGAATCAGTTCGTCGCTGGGGTATTTTCTCCCTCTCTGGGAAGTTTTATGGAGCGATTTAAGAACTGATTGATGTAGCCTATATCCAAAGAGGAGTGTGTCTGCAACGATCTGCTTTTCCCCGACCAAAACAGGCCCAGACATTATAATTGGCATTTTACTATAGAAGAAGCCAGAATAATTTTAGAAAGAAAGCAAAAGACAGATTTAAGTTGAAAACTGATAAATGTTGTATTATTTTACAGTGCATTTTGGCTGATGTGTTAGCTACCATTTAAACCTAATGACTGCATAGTATTTCATCGTTTTACTGTGTGTTCTGTATTCCGTTTCGTTTGGCGTGATATAATTTAGATAATATTATGCTAAGACTGGCTGACATTAAAGTATTAGACTATTACAAGATGTATCAATAACTTTATTTGATAACATTTTCCTTGAACTTACATTATGTCAAAAATGTTTCGCAGTGCTTATACAAAGCATCAGAATCATCAAGTTAAAAATTCTAAAAAGATCTTACATGATCATGAGGAAAAGTTGTAAAATATCAGTATATCAAATACCCACACACCCAATTTGGGACAGGGTCAGGGGTTATATTGACCTCAAACTGAATATTATGGCAGGCCGGGTTATTCACCTAAAACTGGAGAAAATTAGCTGATTTTTATGAATATGGATCAGTTGTCCTGCTTTAAGCTTTGATTAGGATCCTGCTTTAGGAAGGTTCATGACTGAAGTATAATCACTAGAACTAGAAAATCTGTATTAACTCTCTGCATCTCTTTGAGCCGAGTGTCCATTAAACAGTTACATACATCCATCTCTTTCTTAAAATGTTTGGATCTTTTTATTGAATTTCCATAACAAACACTATTTCACTAGTTTGACTCAACCGTAACCATATGATTGTAATATCCTTTTTCCAGGCTGTAAGCCTGTTTAATGAGTACAGACCTACTATAATGGGGATATTCATGTCATCCTTATATGTGTGTGTGTGTGCTTGTGTTTGTCCCCCTAGATGAGCAACTCAACTCAGAGGAGAAAAAAAAGCGTAAACAGAGGCGGAATAGGACCACGTTCAACAGCAGTCAACTGCAGGCCTTAGAGAGAGTGTTTGAGAGGACGCACTACCCCGACGCGTTTGTCAGGGAGGACTTAGCACGCCGGGTCAACCTCACTGAAGCTCGAGTGCAGGTTAGCTCTTTTATCGTTTTATCCTGAAATGGTCTATGGAGCAGTGGTGCATACCTTCTCATAATGCTCCATTCTGATGGTAAGGCTGTTCTACACACTATATATGCCAAACTGAGCACCTTTCATGATTTTCTAGGTGTGGTTTCAAAATCGGCGGGCTAAGTTTCGGCGAAATGAACGTGCAATGCTGGCCAGTAAAAACGCCTCGTTGCTCAAGTCTTTCTCAGGAGAAGTAACAGCCATAGAGCAGCCCATTGTCCCACGACCCGCTCCCAGACCCAATGACTACCTGTCCTGGGGCAGCTCACCATCGTACAGGTTAGATTTGTTTTCTAATTTTGTATGCCTCTGCATGCATTACCATTCCCAATGCTGCGGTTTCTCTTGGTGTGGACATCATTGTGCAGAAGTTAGTATATTGATAAGAGTATTTTGGGTTATTTACAAGTTATTGACAATGGATAGCGTGTGTGGCACGAATATAGTGTTGTCATCCCTCATTTAACTAAAAATGTAAATAAAAGTAATTTACTTACGAATTAATGTTTCAAATATTCAACTATTGCACCATTTCAAAAGTAGAACTATGAGATTTGAATATTAAACGTGTTAGTCTGAGTTAAAAATGTTACTTTGACTTGAGGTCAAGGGTTCAGTTTCCAGGGAATGCATGATTTAAATCAAATCTATATAATAATCTATACAAAAACACTTTACAATAAAGTTCCATTTATTAACATTAGTTAACAAGAACAAGCAACGAAAAATACTTATAATGCATAATGTTAGTTAATTTCATCAATTAATAAAATCAAAAGTTGTATCTGTTAATAGTATTTAATTGGCATGCACTAACTAATGAACATTAATGTTAACTAACGTTAACAAAAATGAATAAATACTGTAACAAATGTATTGCATATTGTTACGTTAATGCACAATGGGACCTTATTGCAAAGTGCTACCCAAATATTTGCAATGCAAGTTGCTTTGGATAAAAGTGTAGATATAAATCTAACTATCCATACAATACTATTTACATGGACCTAAATTGTGCAAACTCCACCGGCAGAAATGACATCAGTGATACATAACTATAAATTTCAAAAGTAGTTTGGATGATTTAGACAACCTTACAGCTTGGGTAAAAAGCATTTTTAGGGAAAATACCATCATACATTTTTGGTATTTTTGTTACTGTAAAAAAAAAATTTATTTTCAAACTGAGGGAGTCAAAATTATTTAAAAAATATTATTTTCTTGAATTCAGAAATTTGGTGCCACAAATGCTGTCCATATGCATGAAGTCGTAAAACCCCCAGATTAGTACTGCATTTTCATCACAAACATAAATAAAATGAATAAGAGACAGGGCATGCATTTAATTGAATGGTTTATTATTAAGGAAAATATGAAATCTCATCCTGACAACTTAACCCTTTCCTTACAGTGCCATGGCAACTTATTCTCCATCATGCGCTACCAACAACACAGCCCAGGGCATGAATATGGCCAACAGTATCGCCAACCTGAGACTGAAGGCCAAAGAATACAGCCTGAACCATGTACCCACCGTCAACTGAAGCGGACAGCAGGGCTGTCAGAGACTCATGTCAGAGAACAATCCCGATGTCCCGACAAAACCGACCCCGTACTATTGACATAACTGTTGTTTTCTGTCCTCTTATATGTGTTTTACTCTTATCCATCGAGAAAAAGAAGCAAAGGAGAATTTCTTCAAGGTACAGAGCTTTCCTAAACCAATGATTTGCATAAGGCTGTCATGTTCTTGGCATGTGGGAAAATTCAGTTTTGGAAAGCACAAAATGGAAACTTTCTCTGTTCACACTCACTGTGGCAGCATGAGTGTGGTCATCCCGTGGCTTACTATAGATTGCTTTCTCGAGACCGTTGCTGACCACAGGGATTTGATGACCTCTGTGGAATCCATATACTACAATCTTGTGGACATCTGGGAAGTTTTTAGGATTTCATTTTCCTTGGAACTCATAAATATGCACTGAGGCCACAAATTGGGATTTGGTTATTTTGATTATTTGGAACCGGGTGAAATTTGGCTTCCTTGCTACCGTACTCTAAAATCATTCCTCACTGTTTTCAGTTTAAAACATGTCGGGGTTATTTGTTCATTTTGGCATAACTCTAGCCATGTATGTAAGCAATGAATTTGGAGCCTAGTTGATTTTACCCTTTTATATTGTCTAAATATATCTAAACATGTAATATTCCTTTGCAATAAAGATGTCCAAGCAGTGTAACAGCATTGCGTTTCAGGGTTAGAGTGTCCTCGAACGTCTTTATGGCCTGCCAGAGAACACTGCAGTAATTTGACTGTTTTTACCACAACTGTGCTCATTATTGAACATACAGTCTGCTCTTATTCTCTGGTTTGTTCTGTTGCTGCCAACAGTTCAACATATCAGATATTAAATCCCATTACATTATGTACTTACAGCCTTGGGAGGAAGTGTTTTAGAATAAAAACTAGATGAAAAACGTAGATCCCACAATTGGCCCATTTAATTTACACCATTACGCAATAGAAGGCAGGTGAAATCATTCAGAATCCCAAGAGTAGTGAGAGTTAGAGACACGAGCGCAGATGTGCTTTTCCAAAGCTAAACTTCTCAAAGTGTGTTTGTAGGCTCCCATAGACAGTTGTTACTCTTTCCTCCTCTCTGTGTGAACATTTACCTTTAAACTGTAAAATAACTCTTCATCAGGACTCCTGGGGGCTTCGTGAGAAACAGCAGAAAGCTTTGCAAAAATTCCTGTGGCTCTTTTCCTCTCCACCCGTTTTCCACTCCACTTCGGCCTTTTCTAAGGTATACAGGGCAAAGCAAGGAAATGACAAAATCTAGCTAATCAAGCCATTTACAATGAGATCCAAACACTTCTAACGCTGTTGTTCTTCCCCTGCCAGCTATCGTTCCGTTAAAGTGCTTGTGTATTTTCTTTGGATTTGAAAAGGTTTTAAAGTTTGAAGAGAAGGATCAGCTGACAGGAGCATTTTGTGCGTTTTACTACCTGATGATGGAGTCTTTGGTGTCGCGTGGTGAACTTTGATTCCTTTAAGCAGTCTTCAGGCCCGGCGCTGTTAGATTTTTGTTGGACAGGAATGTTTACTTTCAAAACAGTCTGTTTATGACACAGGAAGCGATCGTTTGAATTTAAGTGGCAGCGGGCTGTTTTTGAACGGCTGACACTGGCTTGTTTATGTACCTGATGGCTCCCTTGGTCTGCTGATTACATGTGACCTCGAGTGACCTCAGAGACAGTCAATTGGAGGAAGGGGGTGAGCCGGTGAGTTGTTTTTCTTTTCATCTGTCAGTCACAGCTCTGTGAAAGAAATCTGTCGGCTGTCATCACTGTAATGTAACTCTATAAATATGGCCCAACAATGTGTTGACATCATGTTTCGTGGGATAAAACGAGATTCTCACACAGCATTGATTCAATTATTAGATGTTATTGCACTGGGATACTTGCTTTTGACATGCTTAATTTTTTTTTTAATTGTCAAAAAGGGAAGCACAATATATCAGTAAAGTATTGGTCATGGGCTAATATCAGAGATTTTTTTTATTTAACTTATTGGTCAATATTATTGCGCATGCTCATTTTTTTACATTTAGACTACCTTTGCTGTCATCTAACGGTCATTTCAATTTAATCTATACTACTGTTCAAAAGTTTTGGGTCAGTAAGATTTTATTTATTAAGAAATTAATACCTTTATTCAGCAAGGACACAGCTGAACTTTACATTCATCCAAAAAATCCTGAAAGAAATGTGTAACGGTTTCCACAAGAAATATTAAAACTGAAAACAGTTATTTTAAAATGTAGTAATATTTCTCAGTATTACTGTTTTTGATTAAATAAATGTGGCCTTGATGAGCATAAGAAAAAAAAACTAACAGACCCTAAACCTTTGAAAGGAAGTATATAAATACACATAATAATTTGATAAACCGCAATCTTTAGCTAATCTTATATATATATATATATATATATATATATATATATATA
>NW_015506136.1:169678-197174 GCF_001515645.1 Sinocyclocheilus grahami
CAATTGGTCAGATTACACGTCACTCAGATCGGCCATTACAGACTCTGTGAACTCTGACACCGCCGCGTCACACAGTGGGCAAGAGAAAGGGGGGTCGGTCAGCCAGTGGTCTGTGGAGAATGTAGTTCGTGAACGCGAGAATTGAAGGCTGTTCTCCGCCACGGAAGAGTTGTAGCGAACGCGACTCGGATCCTTTCAGTCTATGATTATCAAATTACAAGTTATATATGATGAAGAACGGTCAGCAGCGCCTTGGAGAGCCTTGGAGAGCAGTGGGCGCGCGTCTGGGGCGACTTCAGGAGCGATTCTCCGTGAGTTTGAGAGTGTTTTCCTTTGTTATGAAACGTGTTCGCTATACTAGCACTCTGATACAATGTTTGCTGACAGAAAAGTAGAGTACATTATGCATTTCAGTAAGTATACAGTAAATATACATGGATTATTACAGTGCGCTGTAGATGAGCTAACATATCCTTGTTTGACACTGTGAATGTAGAATGTAGCTGCCTGCTAGCGAATTAGCTCAGCTGGACCACGGAGGCAAGCCACGCTGGATGCAGAGATGAAACAGAGATGCTGTGCTCAACTGATGCTGAGGTGAGAGATGCTGTGATCACTATCCCAATACAGAATGCATATAAATGGAATGATATAAAGCTGGAGGATATGGATTCTATTTTAGGTTGTTATAGACCATATATATATATATATATATATTATAATGTAGTGAGGCCTAAATTCACTTGTAGTATTAAAACAATTGATTTCAGTTTTTTTTTTTTATTATTTAGACAAAACAAATAAATGATTGAACGGACCCCAATTGAAACACTGCAGGCAGTAGAACAGCTTCAGTCAGATGAGTTTGAACATTTTGTCATTCCAACTGTTAAAAACAGATGATAAAGAAGTTTTACATTAAATAAATTGTCACTTAATTTTTGTTTAATGTTATGTTTCCAGAAACAGCTGCCAGCAGCCTCTTTGCATTCTTTGCATTTGCATAAGTCCAGATGAGGTCTGGGTATGTTCTTAATTGGTTGACCTCTCCCAAGTTAACGTTGATGGACAAGAAGTATGTTTCTCAACGATCCTAGTTTGAGCTTTCTCTTAAATGATGCATCTATATTAAAATTCCACTCATTATTACAATTGTGAATCCCTTTCATGTGGCTTCTCCCCACAAGCTGGGTCCGTTCCATTCAATTTACAGCGGAGTCTTTATGATCCAAGCAGTTCATGAGTCAAACCCTTTCCAAATACAGCCATCCTCGGAGGACCTGCAATATACGGGATGTTCACTTTGGAGAGGGAGCCATTTCCTATTATTCCGACAGCTTGACACAACCCTCTTTGAAGCATTTATATCAAGGTCGATGGGCCTTGAAGGTTTCTTAACAAAGTGAGTCTCTGGTTGGAGGATCTTTAACGACACATGCAGAAAGCTGGACGGAATCGCTACTGTCCTCACACCAACATCAACCAAACACCTCAGAATGAATTTATGACTCTAAAACGTGTGTAAGTTTTATCCCGTAATGTTCTCAGGTGGGCTGCTACACTCATATATGTTTGTTCACACTTTTGATTCTATAAATAATGAAAAAGCTTTGCTGACGTCCCTAGGAGAGTTGTTAGAGGAAGCCACTAGAAGAAAAAGAAAAAACAACTTTCATGTTGTCTCCTCTGTCCCCCCGCCTGGGCGTCCATCTTACCTTTCACAGCCTGGGCTCGCTGACCCCAAGTGCTTCCAGATGTCATCTAACTCTGACCTGAGCCCCAGCGGCCCTGATCATACGTCCAACCCCACCCCCACATCCCTCTGCACCCTGCAGCCCACTGACAGAGCCTCCCCACGGATGGACAGCTCACCCCCATCAACCTCCACATCTGGAGCCCATTAAGAAGGAGACAGTCAGGGAGAGAGAGAGAGCGGGGTGGGGGTTCAGTTAAATTAGAGTTGGCTGGAATTGCAGTTTGATCTCTCCTCCAGCCGTTACCTTTGAAAAATACACTTTTCTTATGTATAGCTGCTCCTTATAGTAAGAATTATTTTTGCTTTCTGAAGCTCTTGTGTTGATAATCTCAAGGGGGGAAAAAATGCAGTGTAAAAATCAAAAAAGTTATTATAATGATGGCCACATGGGTTATGGTCTCATGTTTAGACTTGTACAGATAACATACCATTTCTAATGGAATAATATAATTTTTTTTTACCATAAATATGAAAAGGCACAGCGTTCTTGTAATCATGGGCTGTCAAACATAAAAACACCATTGAAGCACCACAGTGCAAAAAAAGACTTCTAAATTACTTTTTAAATAACTTATTTTCTAGTAAAAAAAGGTCTAAAAATCATTCAAATCAGAAAGAAACAAAAATCGCTACTGTCCTCACGCCAACATCAACCAAAACCCTCTAAACAGTGCGTAAGTTTTATCCTGTAAAATGAGTGTAGCATGGAAAAAATCTGCCAGTATAGTAAGACAAAATACACTTATATTAAAGATCTGGAAAGTCTTAATATCTTATGCAGTATTGCTTCTCAATTAAATGTATATTGTTTCAAAGATTTTGAAAAAAATGTTTTTAAACATTTAAAATAATGAAATATTAAATTAAATTTCTGTTGTTTTTCTAATGGATTTTTAGATATTTTACAAAGAAAGGAAAGGGAAGATAAAACATGCTCATAAATACTCATAAAAAATGTTTGTAGTTCATGAAAGTAATATAGTAGTCCTATAATGTAATATAGTCCAAGTATTTTGATGCTAAATTTCTTTATTAATGAAATCATTATTCACTCATAATTTTCATCCCCACCAAAGATTTCGTTGACATCAACGTCCAGATTTTAAAATGTTGTGTAAATATCACTGACTCAAAAACATAGTAACCAAACGGTAGTGTAGTTTTAGTTAACTCAAACACAACACACTATTTCCGAATTCTGGACACGAACACGAGTTAGATGCAATTTAAAATAACAGCATGTGGGTCTGGAACGACATGTGGGCAAGTAAATGATGACAGTTTTACAACTTCAGCTTGGCCCAAAAAAATGAAATGAAATAAGTTCAAATAAAATTTTAAAACATAAAATGTGCTTTTCAAATGAATTATATATCAGGAGAAAAACATAGCTTGTTACTTGAAGATGGCTTTCCAGATTGTGGAAGTTATGAGTCTTTGAACGTTGCTCTGAATGTTTTAGAGATGATGAATGCTGGACATGAAACAGGCCGAAACACTGGTGACCTTTTTTCATACGAACATCCATCAGCCCTGAAAATGACCATGTGATCCTTAAGCATTGAAAAATATGCTCTGAGAGCCCCAAAAGAAGTCACTCCTGACCTCATGAGATACACTTGAAATTAAAATGAATTTCAACTGTTTTTCTAATGGTCTGTCCTCAAACAACCTCTCCTTTCCTTGATGGAAGTCTTCCAAATTGCCTTTTGGAGAGGCTGATAATGCCTACTGGAGCAGTTCAGACCCAGAAATCATCAAAGCAAACAATCCCAGCATTCTCTGGCCCCTCACTCTCTGTGCTCTCTGCTTTCTCCCACACAGACCTGTCTGACTCTCATTTCCTCACCATGAGTCAGCAGTGATGTTGCTCTTTGTCACGGTTCATTACTGATCACTCTCAGGTACACAGACGCTCAGAGAGAGAGAGAGAGAGAGAGAGAGAGAGAGAGAGAGAGAGAGAGAGTGGATCTGAACCAGATCTGAGGTTCAACTATAAATGGTCCATATTGGAGGAAATATATATCAGAAAAGAATTAATAGCTGTAAGGAGCACAAGTTAAATAAAACATTTCAATCTCTCTCCATTTTGGATTTTGTGTATCTGAAGTAGTTGGATCAATGAATAATTTTGAGAATAAAGACTTTTTTTTTTTTTTTTTACAATAATTAACATTCAGAGGCATCAGACGTGAGACTCCATTTCAATGGATGACACTCTATAATTCAGCGGGTCAAAGATTTTATTATAGATCTTTATATTATAGACCATATTATTATTATTATTATTATTATTTACCATATATGCATCATTATAGATTACATTTTATTATTATAGATTTTTTATATATATAATTCAAATTTAGAGAACTTATGATATTATCAATAATAATAAAAATAATAATATTGATATTATGTGGGTTTGCCGGTTTTGGGCTGTAACAATTGATTATATATTATAGATCTTTTATAGCATTATTATTAGTAGTTGTTGTTGTTATTATTATTATAGACCATTTATGTATCATTATAATTTACATTATTATTATTATTATAGATCTTATATTTATCAATATACAGTGGGGCAAAAAAGTATTTAGTCAGCCACCAATTGTGCAAGTTCTCCCACTTAAAAAGATGAGAGAGGCCTGTAATTTTCATCATGGCTGACTAAATACTTTTTTTCCCCACTGTAATTTACATGAGACATGATATTATTATTATTAATAATAATAATAATAATAATAATATAGATATAGATATATAGATATTATGTGGGTTTGCCAGTTTTGGACCGTAACAATAGATTATATATCATATATATTTTATATATCATTATTAGATATTTTTATGATTATTATTATATCATTATTATAGATTATATACTATAGTTCTTTTATTATAAGGTATGTATGTATACATTTATTATTATTATTATTAAATATTATTTGTAAATTATTATAATTGACATGCCATTATTATTATATATTATATTTTATAGCTTATTTATATATCATTATAGGTTACATATTATGATTATTATTATTATTATACATCTTTTATTTATAATTATAACGTACATATCAATTATTATTATAATTTTGTTTAATTATTAAATTTTTCTTCATCCCATCTTTCTCCCACATTAATTTTTTTTAAATAGTAGGCTAATAAAACAAATTTTTACATTGAGCAGGTCACCTCATGTTAGCCTCCATTTGGAGATCACATGACGTCAAAACTGCTCACTTTATCTCTGTAACTGTATTTTTACAACTACATCAGTAGCTGAAACTTGCTTTTGTGTGATGCTGCATCCACCGCACTAGATGTAGGTAAGTCCAAATGATGTTTTATAGGCCAGTACAACACAAACCAAAAATACTGAGTGCACCAAATGAACTTCGCCTTTCCTTTTCTTCTCTGTTGCTTTAATGGCAACTCCCTCTTTCCCCGAGTGAAGGAAACAACACTACACTAAAACTCCGGGAGAAGGAAAACAGGTTGGGGCGGAAGATGACATGAGAGAGTTTTTCTAACAAAGTAGCCACACCATAAATCTGCAGCACAAGCTTATGGAAGGAAGTAGTGATATTATACATCTGTCCCAGAGGCTTTGCACCTTCCTCCCCAGGCTGATTAAGTGGACTCATTCATAAAGACCAGAAACAGGCCTGCTATTGTGCTGCGTTATCATAACTCATCCGTATATTCAATACAATCAGCCCCCTGCTGCAGGTAAAAAATTGCCACTGATTTATACGCTTGATTACGGACCCAACTGGACCAACGAACCTCGCTGTTACTAAAGGGACTTGGGGAAAACTAGCATATTATCACTTTGTTGAGTTTGTTTTGAAAAATGCATTGGCAGCAAATGATCCCATTATGGAAAGTTATTAACAAGCTGACCCTGGAAAATGACCAAATGAAATGGTAAATCACAATCTTTTACAATATGTCTAATAGATTCATTTTCATTGCTTTTAGTATTTTGTATATTATATGTTTGATCTTGTTTTGCACCAGATAAATACTACTTTAAAGAAATAATACTTTTATTCAGCAAGGATGCATTAAATTGATCAAAATTATAATTTGATCCAAATAAGGACATTTTATTTTACGGCATCACTGTTACACATTACATACTAACTATAGTCATAAATTATTCATAAATACATGCAAGTAAACCAAACCCTCATCCTAACCCCAACCATATAGTAAGTACATGCAGTTAATTCATATTACTCAGTAATTGAAAGTATAATTACACTGTAACAAGGACACTGTAAAATAAAGTGCAACCAGACATTTAAAAGATTTCTATTCCAAACAAATGCTGCTCTTTTGAACTTTCTATTCATTGAGGAATCCTGACAAAAATTAATAATGGTTTCCATAAAAGTATTCAACACTGACAATAATAAAGTATGTTTCAGCAACAAATTAGCATTTAAGAATGATTTCTGAAGGATTATGTGACACTGAAGACTGGAATAATGATGCTGAATCAGAGAAATGAATGACATTTAAAAAAAATATTCAAACAGAAAACAGTTATTTTAAACTGTAATAATATTTCACAATATTATTGATTTGACTATTTTTGATCAAATAAATGAAGCCCTATCGTGAGCATATAAGAGACTTCTTTCAAAAACATTAACAAAAAAAAATTACCAACAACGCAACTTTTAAACTGTATAATTTGCTCCCTTAAAGGGGTCCTATTATGCTCTTTTACAAAGTCTTGATTTTGTTTTGGGGGTGTGTACTAGAACAGGCTCTCATACTAGGTTGTTCGAAAAACACATTATTTTTCACATATTTTACATTATTACAACACCTCTCTCCTCAGTCTGGCATGAATGGCTCGAATAGTTCCTGTATCAAATGAAGGCCCGCCTTCTGAAATATGAAATGTGCTGTGATTGGTTAGCTGAGCCAGTGTGTGTTGTGATTGGCTAGCTGGGCCAGTGTGTGTTGTGATTGGTTAGCTGGGCCAGTGTGTGTTGTGATTGGCAGCACTTGGCGTCTGGTCGGGAAATGTCAATTCAATAAAATTTGAGCGCGATTTAAACCCGGATGATTGTAACCACTCTAAGTTTGTCTGCCGTGAGAAAACTAGCGTGTCTCAGACATAGTGATAACACTCGTTGCCTTCTCTAGCGCAGCTCAACCAGGTCTCGTCCCATTCGTCGATATTTGTGATATCACAAATCCCGGAAAATATGTGTTGTAGTCCAAACGAGTCGTTCGTTGTAGTTTTTGAAAAGTGATTTCTGTTCAATAAAATATCTCCTTTTGAATTGGACTTTGAGCTTTGTAACTTTGCAGATCTTTTTTATGCTCAAACAGCAACATTACAGACTAACTAAAGTTGAAAAAGTGGAAAAAGCATAATAGGACCCCTTTAAGTTAATATTAACAGCATTCTTTAACTGCAAGAGCAACTTGACTGAAGTCGAGCTACTTTAATTCATGAGTACTTTGACAAGCTACAAATTAAAAGTAGCTTCCATGGATATGAAATCTATTTAAGGTTTCAGTCATACTAATGAGATATTTAATTACATAACATCTTGTGCATGAGTGTTCTCTCCAAACGGGGTCTGGTCAGGAGGCCGTGGAAAATCTGCCTTCAATTTCCTGTCTGGCAGCAAACTGACAGCATGTGGAAGTGAACCCTGGAGTTTAGTTTTCCAATTACCAATTATGACTAATTGGCAGTGTGGCGAGAAGATCTCCATGATACTAAATGCTAGTATCAAACACTTTAGATCTGACAGCATTGAATGGGTCCGAGCTGATTTGCATCTTCTACTGTTTGGTATGCAGCAGTTTCCCTTTATTCAGCAAGTTTGATATAGTGATTTTCCCATATTAAAATGACAGTTTTTTTTGTTAAGAAGTCTTCTAAGAGACTTTCTGAAGATCAAAAGAATTTTAAAAAACAAAGGTTCCTAAACTAGTATTCATAGTATGCAAACTTCATTATGTCATGTGTTGACATACAGACTCACGGTTACATCATAATAACAGTATCATTGATGACTTACAGTTTTCTTTCACTTTTATCATAATCAGACGGGAAGCAGTTAGCAAGCCTGTGTAAACAAAAAACTAAAGTGTAGAAATTAATCTGGTTGATCTGGTAAGACAAAAACATGCTTGAATCATCTGTTTTAAATCTGCTGGTAATTGCATTGGATAGTATTTTAATGATGTTCACTTTCTCTTTCTCTTCGTGTTTTTTCTCAATCTCCGTCTCTCTCTTTTTTTTCTCTCTCTCTCTCTCTCTACCTCATTTGGTTTTGATTAGGGTTGATCAGGATCTCTGCCAGAGTGTTTCACAAACACACTGGTGGGCAACCGTGGCAAGTCCTGCAACTGGATTCCAATGTGTGTTTTATTTACATGCTAGATTTACAAGATTCCCTAATTCATTTTCCAGTCCTCCCTAAATAGGGATAAAACGTTGGGTTCTCAAGCCCTTGATGGGGATGTCAGTGTCAGATTGTGCACTTTTCATGAAGGATAGAAGTATACAATGTTGCACAGAAAAAAAAAATTTCTGAAGTGTAACACAATTTTTGGATCAGTAGGTGTATCTGAAATACACTTAATCGGGGCTCTATTTGAGGGGACAGCCATTTGTACTGGAAATAAGCCACCATAGTGGACGTTATTTAGAGCACTCATTCAATCTCATAATGTACTGCAATAAAAAGTGTAGAACCGATGTAAACTCAACAGCTAGAGAACATTCATTATGCCAGTGCCGAATGATGGCCAGAAGATGCAGCTCAATCATCCATTCATCCATTTTCCAATGTGGGTACAGTGTAAAACCATACAGGTATTAAACATTCCTTTTTAATAGATTATTAAGTTGTTTAGTTAAAGGGATGGTTCACCCAAAAAAGATGCTGTCGTTAATTACTCACCCTCATGTCGTTCCAAACCCGTAAATTCTTCGTTCATCTTCAGAACACAAATTAAGATTTTTGATGAAATCCGAGAGCTTTCTGACCTTGAATAGACAGCAAGAGTACTACCATGGTCAAGGCTCAGAAATGTAGTAAAGACATTGTTAAAATAATCCATGTGACATCAGTGGTTCAACTGTAATTTTATGAAGCTACAAGAAAACTTTTTGGGCACAAAGAAAACAAAAATAACCATTTTTTCAAAGATTTATTTTCTCAGAAAGCTCTCGGATTTCATCAAAATATCTTAATTTGTGTTCCAAAGATGAACAAAGATCTTACAGGTTTGGAATTACATGAGGGTGAGTAATTAATGACAGAATTCCAATTTTTGGTAGAACTATCCCTTTAAGTATTATACATGCTAGTTTCCATGACAGCATTCAATATAAATCTGTTAGTTATTACCGAAGCTGCCAGTTTGCTAAGTTTCACGTGATTATTAATCAGCAAGCAATTCGCTCACTAGTTTTCATTGACTGCTTCAACTGGACTCCTGTATATTGGTGGACTAATATAGGAAATAGTGAATGAGGGTATTTTCACGGGTCGCTACTGTGAGGAGCACGGAGCGAGGAAAGAGGAGACCAGGAGTACAAAACAAAGGGGTTTAATATTCTCTTCAGGGAATCACACATAGCACAAGGAGGGGACATAAACAATACTGGACAAACCAACAGGGAACAAAACACTCTTTTAAAACACTGAACAGGCTAATTGGAAGACGAGACACACCTGGAGCTGATCAAAACAAACGGGGAACATCTGGAATGAAATAATAAACAATCAGGGAGCAGGAACAGGAAGACCAAATGGGGGCAAGGAAACATAAACATGTGACAGATCGGGGGGAGGGCGCCCTGGAGAATGGTGCAGGACAGGAACAGGGCAGAGACAAGGAGAGCCTCCAGGGCAGATCAGGGAGTTCCGGGAGCCATGGCGGATCAGGGGACTCTGGAGGCCATGGCGGATCAGGGGACTCAGGAGGCCATGGCGGATCAAGGGACTCAGGAGGTCATGGACACTGGAGCGAGCTCTGGGGCTGGAGCCGTCCCTGGGCTTGACTGGGGATCTGAAACCCTCCCTGGGCTTGACTGGGGATCAGGAACCCTCCCTGGGCTAAACGGGGAATCAGGAGCCCTCCCTAGGCTTAACTGGGGATCTGAAGCCCTCCCTGGGCTTAACTGGGGAACAGGAGCCCTTCCTGGGCTTAACTGGGAATCAGGAGCCCTCCCTAGGCTTAACTGGGGATCTGAAGCCCTCCCTGGGCTTAACTGGGGAACAGGAGCCCTTCCTGGGCTAAACTGGGAATCAGGAGCCCTTCCTGGGCTTAACAGGGAAACAGGAGCCCTCCCTGGGCTTAACTCGGGATCAGGAGCCCGCCTTAGTCTATACTCGGGAACAGGAGCCCTTCCTGGGCTTAACTCGGGATCAGGAGCCCTCCGTGGGCTACACTCGGGAACAGGAGTCCTTCCTGGACTGAACTGGGGATCAGGAGCCCTTCCTGGGCTTAACTCGGGATCAGGAGCCCTCCGTGGGCTACCCTCGGGAACAGGAGTCCTTCCTGGACTGAACTGGGGATCAGGGTAGCGCTTACGTGGTGCTGGCACTGGAAGGTGCTCTGGAGGAGCAGGCACAGCAAAGCGCTTTCGAGGAGCTGGCACTGGAGTGAGTTTTGGGACTGGAGCGAGTTCTGGGGCTGGAGCCGAAACTGGAGCGAGCTCTGGAAGGTGCTTACGAGGAGCAGGCACTGGGGCTGGAACCGACACTGGGGTCTCATGAACGCATGGCGGGCTTGCCATATTAATGTTCGTTGGGCTTGTCATATTAACGGCTGGTGAACTAGAGGAGGCCGCGGACGGCGGGCTGGTTCTGGCTCGGGGCAGGATGCTCTCCAGACACCGGAGGATTCCTTCCCTCCAGCTCAGTTCCGTGGTGTCTGGGAGGTCCACGGGGCGATGGTAGTTGGCCCCGAGCCAGAACAGAGAATTAATGGTGGCATCATCGAGGGCCATAGCCCACGGAGCCTGCAGAATGCCCTGGAATACTCGACAAAGGGGAGATCTAGGCGAGCTAATGCAGAGAACCGAGCGGCAATTTTCATAGCCGCGGGGAAAACAAGGAAAACAAAAAACTTCTCAAAAAAACAGAAAAAACAAACGCGAGGAAAAGTCGCCGGTCACTTTTTGTGTGGTCCGGAGTTCTGTCACGGGTCGCTACTGTGAGGAGCACGGAGTGAGGAACGAGGAGACCAGGAGTACAAAACAAAGGGGTTTATCACCCCCACATACCTACGTCACTATCTGGGAAGATTTGCATAACGCCGCCCAAATGTTCACGCAAAGATAGAAGGCATAACTTTTATTCTCGCTGTAGTATTGTTGCTGCCACCGCCATGTCGTGAAGGCGCTGTGTGTTTCGTTGTGAAAGCGAAACTACTTTGTTTGGCCTTCCAAAAGAGGACTATATCTGCTTCGTCATGCCTGGAGCTGATCCGTGCTGGTTGCTGAGGAAATACAACAATTTGGCGCTGTGGATCACCGGATCGGCTTTCACCGTGGACGAAGCGGAGTCCAGCCCGGGGTCGTCACATGTGGTTGCCGCAAGCCTCCTTCGTCGAATCTGCCGGCCATGCCGTTCTCAAGCCCGCTGCCTCTGCTCACTCTAGCCCTCCAGTCGTTCCTCACTCTAGCCCCCAGCCTCTGCTCATTCTAGGCCGCCGTGTGTGACGCTGTGTTTCGTTGTGAAAGCGAAACTACTTTGTTTGGCCTTCCAAAAATATACACGACTAGAAATCAGTGGTTAAGTTGCATTTACAACACTGTTCCAAAACACTTCAACCCAAATATTCAGATGTGTGCAGTACATTTTATGGAGGACTGTTTACTGATCCTGGTAGAGTAGACCAGTGTTCCCAACCGGGGTGCCGTCTGCCGTGTAAAAAAAATAATTTTTTAATATTTTTAAATTGCTAAAATGTTCAAAAAAAGCATCTATTATATAATATCCATTTCTGATGTTGCCAATAATTAGAGATGCACAGAAATTCCGGCTGCCGAAAATTAGTTCACCGAAAATTAGTTTCACTTTCACGTGGTGTGACGCTCTGCGTATTATCCGCTCTATGCGTGTGTGCTCCGCTCAGTCGCTCCACTCGAATACCGTTCATGCTCATCGGAACAGCAAAGTCCACTCGAAAATCGAGCTGACAGGAAACATCGATGTAGTACAGTATTGTTTCTGTCTGCAATAGACCTACTGTGTTGTAACATGGTGTGGTATATGGGCATCTCTGGTAACGCTGCCCTCTCATTCATTGATCTACTAACCGCATGTTATGCTCACGTGTTCTGATAATAACAGCTTTCTAGGACTAATCAGTTCCGTGGTGTCTGGGAGGTCCACGGGGCGATGGTAGTTGGCCCCGAGCCAGAACAGAGAATTAATGGTGGCATCATCGAGGGCCATAGCCCACGGAGCCTGCAGAATGCCCTGGAATACTCGACAAAGGGGAGATCTAGGCGAGCTAATGCAGAGAACCGAGCGGCAATTTTCATAGCCGCGGGGAAAACAAGGAAAACAAAAAACTTCTCAAAAAAACAGAAAAAACAAACGCGAGGAAAAGTCGCCGGTCACTTTTTGTGTGGTCCGGAGTTCTGTCACGGGTCGCTACTGTGAGGAGCACGGAGTGAGGAACGAGGAGACCAGGAGTACAAAACAAAGGGGTTTATCACCCCCACATACCTACGTCACTATCTGGGAAGATTTGCATAACGCCGCCCAAATGTTCACGCAAAGATAGAAGGCATAACTTTTATTCTCGCTGTAGTATTGTTGCTGCCACCGCCATGTCGTGAAGGCGCTGTGTGTTTCGTTGTGAAAGCGAAACTACTTTGTTTGGCCTTCCAAAAGAGGACTATATCTGCTTCGTCATGCCTGGAGCTGATCCGTGCTGGTTGCTGAGGAAATACAACAATTTTGCGCTGTGGATCACCGGATCGGCTTTCACCGTGGACGAAGCGGAGTCCAGCCCGGGGTCGTCACATGTGGTTGCCGCAAGCCTCCTTCGTCGAATCTGCCGGCCATGCCGTTCTCAAGCCCGCTGCCTCTGCTCACTCTAGCCCTCCAGTCGTTCCTCACTCTAGCCCCCAGCCTCTGCTCATTCTAGGCCGCCGTGTGTGACGCTGTGTTTCGTTGTGAAAGCGAAACTACTTTGTTTGGCCTTCCAAAAATATACACGACTAGAAATCAGTGGTTAAGTTGCATTTACAACACTGTTCCAAAACACTTCAACCCAAATATTCAGATGTGCGCAGTACATTTTATGGAGGACTGTTTACTGATCCTGGTAGAGTAGACCAGTGTTCCCAACCGGGGTGCCGTCTGCCGTGTAAAAAAAATAATTTTTTAATATTTTTAAATTGCTAAAATGTTCAAAAAAAGCATCTATTATATAATATCCATTTCTGATGTTGCCAATAATTAGAGATGCACAGAAATTCCGGCTGCCGAAAATTAGTTCACCGAAAATTAGTTTCACTTTCACGTGGTGTGACGCTCTGCGTATTATCCGCTCTATGCGTGTGTGCTCCGCTCAGTCGCTCCACTCGAATACCGTTCATGCTCATCGGAACAGCAAAGTCCACTCGAAAATCGAGCTGACAGGAAACATCGATGTAGTACAGTATTGTTTCTGTCTGCAATAGACCTACTGTGTTGTAACATGGTGTGGTATATGGGCATCTCTGGTAACGCTGCCCTCTCATTCATTGATCTACTAACCGCATGTTATGCTCACGTGTTCTGATAATAATAGTTTTCTAGAACTAAACATTATTTGGATAATTGGTAAAAAAAAAAAAAGTTAAATATCTTAACCCTACTCTTAGACCTACCTGAAACTAAGAAGCAATTTATTTAATTCGTAGGCCTGTCGTTATTTTTTATTTGTGCTATCATTATTAATTTCTTTATTTGTTCTTATTTTATTACTGACTGTTTACTTGTCATTTTTTATTCAATTCAAAGTTTGAAATCAAGCTATCTCGCTCTACTGCAACAAAATTACCCCACTGTAAAATCAAAAATACACAGAGTGAGCAAAAATTTGCGAGATATTGAGATATAACCGATGACGTTATAATGGTAATTAAACAATGTCTACATATGAATAAAAGCCTACATTAAAATCTGTCATATAAATTGGTCTCCTCATTAGAAATTAGCCTACTGATTGCCTCCATGGACAAAAAAATTAATAATATTAAAAATGTCTGACACACATATATGACACATTCTGCAGTTCTTCCCAGCTGTACCGAATATTGATACTTTTCAAAGTATCATATTGAAGTTAGAAATTCAAATATTGTGACAAAATAAATTTTGTAGGGTGCCACAAAATTGTTAAAATTTCCAAAGGGTGTCGCGACTAAAAAAAGGTTGGGAAACACTGGAGTAGACTTCTGTTACGGAGCCGACGAGACGTGAGACATGCGGATCCATATGCACGCTTTATTAAGCAGAGAGGTCAGAAACACAGGCAGGGTCAAACAAGGGCAAACAGGTATATGGCGGGCAAGACACAAGAATAATCCTAGGGCTAGCGAAGGTCATCGAACGGCTAACAGAATCAAAAGGGACAAGACTAAAGGGATAAACCCAGGAAGACAGGCAAAGATCAGAACCGAGAAAACTGACAAGGCAATGCAAGGCAAAATAAGGAAACAAAACTAGCAGGCTAAGTAATACTCGGCAGAGAATGGGCGTTTGAGTGAGTGATATATAGTGAGTGAGTGATGTGAAACAGCTGTGTGCAATCAGTGAAAACAGCTGTGTGCAATCCGTGCTGAGTGCAATCAGTGCAATGAATGATGGGATATGTAGTCCGGGGTGATGTGCAACAGTGTGTAGTGCGAGAGTCAATGAAATTGGAAAGGGTGACCTCTGATGGCTAGCAGATGGAAGTTCATGGACCGGATTCGTGACAACTACAATGCCGGCTCTTCTGACTCACAGATTGTAAGTAAGTTTTTTTATATTTAAAGAGTTTTTATATTTTTTATATTTAAAGCGAGTTTTTTGGGCAGTGTAGAGGAGGGCTTGTTGTTTGTCATTTCTCCGATCACAAATGCAGACATGGTTTTATGTTTACACAGCGCGATGCAACGCAACACGTATAAAGACAGTATAAGTCATTATAATCCATAATTATGTCCCCACTGGATGCATCGAATGCCTCGTTTATAATGGGTTTTAATGTTTTTGAATCATCGCTCCGGCCTGACAGGGCATCATCACAGTATGGTAAGGGGCGTAACATTTCCGTCACACGCTTGAGGTATTCGGCCAATCATAACGCACTGGATAGCTGGACAATCACAGCACACCTTGCTTTTCAGACCGATGAGCTTTGTAAAAATTGACGCGTTTCAGAAAGGCGGGGCATAGAGGAGAAACAATAATGTACAGTATGGAAAATAATGTTTTTTTAACCTTAAACCGCATAAACACATTTCATTACACCAAATACACAAAATAATGTTCTTTTTAGCAGCATCATATGACCCCTTTAAGAAAACACACACTCTCCGCAAAAACGCTGCCCCTTTGCAACTCCTACCTAATGCAATTGTCAAAATAAATTGCTAAGAAACTTGTACTGACTCTTGTCTCAGAGTGGAAAGAATTCCCTCCTTAAATCTGGAAACTCTGACTACAATATCAAGGGGAATAACCAAAAGACCACTTCAAGGGTGGATAGTGAAGGCGTGGGTTTTTGTTTTCCATCACTGTGCTAGTCTACAGAATGACTAAAGAGTGGGATCGGTTGTCCTTTGCTGCCACTGCACAGAAGAGGAGGTGTGAGGGAACTATTTATCCCACACTACAAATGTTAACAAACATTCTTCCATGCCTTAAGTCTTTAACAAACCGACTTGATACGTGCCACATGGTTTCTGTCACATTAAACACAGCACACAAATGTATACACATACAAAAGCAGGACACTTCAGATGTGTGGGTGCTTTGAACAGAACTGGGCTAAATATAATTTAGACAAAAATAATTATCTTAAACCATCGTTCTGAAGCCCATATTCCTACTTTGAAGTTCATATAAATACAATTAACTCTGCATAGCAGTTTAAAGCTACACTGAAATGAAGAAAAATGATGTTAGTGCTAGAGAGTGATTCTGAATCTTTCTTTCGTACCGTGATGTTTGAATCTGGCCCTCATAGCCGTGCCGTCCGTTGTATATCAGTACTATCGGATTTCAGCCAGTCCCCAGTAGGGATCGTTGAGGAATGCTGTGCATTTCCCCTCTCCAAGCCCAGCCTGGCTTCAGCCTTCTGCATGATCAGCTTCTCATCAGCCTCACAAACTCCAGCCAATGACAAATTATCTAAAATGAGGCAAATATTAACACACCGGAGTGAGCTGCTGGGTGACTCTTGAGAATACATTGGTTTTCTGTGCTCTGCGTGGATAATCAGACAGTACACACACACACACACACAAAATTACTACTTATTATACTCTACTGTACAGCACCACCTAGTATACGCTACTATTATAATTGGGCCGCAAGTGACCCTTGTTTTAAATATGCAGTAATGAATGCTATACTGTTCGGTGTGTATGACAGGAATTGCATGTCATTTTCAAATTATTCCTACTCCGCTCTTCACTTGATGCTCAAATATAATAAACATATTTGTTAGTGGAGGCTAAATGTTTCAACATTCAAATGTGGTTTTAATTCCTTTGTCCAAAATATCTTTTTTACGATTAATATACTTTAAATATTATGCTGTAAATGCAGCCAGTAGGTTAAAGACCTTTTCCCCCCCAGTCTTGACGCTCATTTTTTCCTTCGTTCAAACGTAATTCAGTTGGTTTTTACAATTACATAACTCAAATAAATGTCTCTTCTTTGTCTCATCTCTTTTCTCAAATTATTAACTGAATCAAAAAAAAAAAAAAACTCTAAAACAGTCCAGTTTGAGCACAAGAAAAACTTCAACATACCCAGTATGTTCACATCCACTGTTATCAACATCGTCCTTTTTTAAAGGGGTCATAAGATGCCCATTTCCCACAAGTTGATACGATTATTTAGGGTCTTAATGAAACATCTGTAAAATACTTTGGTTAAAATTTCTCAATGGTAGTGTAAAATACACCTTTTTTGCACGGTCAAAAACAGCTCTTTTCAGAGCATGCAGGTTTGTAGCATTTTCCTTTAAATGCTAATGAGCTCTGCTGACCCCTCCCCTCTCTTCCTCAGAGAGACTGTTTACTTTAGCCGCAGTGAAACTTGCTAATTAGCATATTATTAGGAAAGGTGATCTGCAAAGATTCATTAAAAAACCTTCTAAGGTAAGACGCCAGTCCAGTCTGTGCAGAAACGCTACTGTCAATCAAACTATCGTGGGAGGGGCCTGTCTGTGTGACGTCACACAGACAGGCATCTGAGATCGGCTCTATTTGAGAAAGAGGTAAAGATGTGAGCAAATAAAAAAAAAACACTGGGTGGATTTTTTATCATTTTAGGGGGGTTGTGTACACACACTACCATCTCACATTTCAGTTCAAACAACTTGTAAAACAGCATGTAGCATCATATGACCTCTTTAATAGCCTAAACTATGTCATTTTATGCAAAGAGACAATCTGCTTGTTTATTATACACTCAGGCCAGGACAAAATTTCACTTTTTGGGGGGCCGAGGGGCCATGAAGATTTTACTAATTATTTTGGGGAGGGGCCCTTACACTTTTGAATTTTGGGAAGCTCTGTTGCCAATTTTGAACATACTATGCTTTGAGACACTTATTCTAATCTCACATACAATTTAGAATGGATAGTATGCGCATTGGTACATTGAATCATTTACTCAACCGTTTCATTCAGAAACACTTATTCATTCAGTAATAAAACACACCACTGTTGTGTGTTGCATGCGACCGCTGCTTCTGCTGCTGTGCCTTCGTTTGGAAATATTTTGGCAGAGAAAAAATGACAATAACTGTCTAAAACGTAAGCTACTTATCAGCTACATGTTTATTGAACTGTTGTGTAAAAGCAATTTCACGCTTGAAATAATGCTGATGGTTTGAACATCAGTACTAAAAAAACCTACACACCTAGAGAGGTGTCAAACCAATCCAGTGAGGTATGTTTGCATGTCAGAGCACAATATGGTACTATACTTTGAAGAGACAATTATTATTCTGTAAGTGCTCTACAGAGATCTCTGTAAGCTTTACCAACTCCATAATAGAAATGATTTACGGCTATGCGGAGTGCATTTTTCTTGTCCACAGGCAGGTCATTTGAACAGCAGCTGTCTAAACACAACACACGTGGTGGGTGTGGCGATCCAGTGGCGGCATGCTCTCTTCCACTCTCCTCCATCTCTACTTTCCTCCGTCTCTCACTCATTTTTATTTACCCACCACAGCAACAGTGAATAAAACACGTCGGTTCCAACCAGCACTGATACTAAATCACATCAAATCACGTGACCAAATCCAGACATCTCTTCTTCAAACCGAGTTAGATAAATATTCAAAACGTATTTCATGTCTAGTAATACATTTGTCTAGTTATTCATGGACAATTTCCAGTTAATTTCCCTGTGTTTTTGTTTGTAGCATATTTTAGCACTGAATGTTGAATTTTGGCTTCAATTTGTAACATATGGCACCAACATGGTCCAAACAGATTCTCCACAATCAGCCATTGGAAATATGACCATGTTAGTCATTGATAATCAGGCCTTGGGGCCTGAATCATGTTAAAGAAGGGGAATGAATACATGTCATTCTTGGAAAGCACCACTAAGTTCATGTTTTCCCCAGGCCCTGGTGGTTAGAGGTCCAGTATGCGGAGATATCTAGATGAGAGAGCTGCCTCCTTCCATAACAACTAACGTGGCATTGACAGCTTGTTTTCTACAGGGTCTGTCACTGCCAATCAATCTCTCATACCATTTTGCCAAAAAGTACAAATATATATCATTTAATTACATTAATTAATTTTAATTCTACATTAAAAAAATAGAAAATATTTAGATTTTTTTTAAACAAATTAATTTACAAAAAGCTACTTTTTTATATATATATATATATATATATATATATATATATATATATATATATAGTTTAATTAAGAATTGTAATTAAATACATTTAAATAATAATCATTTCCACTTCCATCTAATTTACAAAATGCTATTGGCATCGCAAACCAGTGGTGTTTTAACACATTGGGACACTGAAATGTGCACTTGCACAGTGATTTTTGGAAACTGACCCATGGTGTTCCTCCTGGATCGGTACTTCATCCACACTGATTGTCTTTGGATGGAAAAACAAACATTTATAGCCCTGTTCAAAGTAGCTTGATGGATAATAAACAGACATATTTCAGATTACGTAATATGAAGAAAAGTGAATATAGCCATATTTTAAATAGTAATAACACATTGAAAGCACTGAGCGAACCGATCAATACACCAGAGAACAATAAATGAAGATGATTAAATTTATTGCTGATGATATTTTATCACTCTACTCACCTCTCTTTCAACTCATTACATGAATTTAAGTACACGGCTAAATGTGAAGCCAAAGTTGAGTCCTGTTATATTTGCAGAGCTGAAACTATGAAACATTATGTTTATTTGAACTTTAAACTATGAAACATTCCGATTATTTAAACTTTGAAATCTATTTATTTGAACTCCAAACTATGAAGAATTCTATTTATGTAGTGACTAGTGAGCGACTGTAACTTTGTTACTAAAAAGACAAACAAGTAATAAAGCAGAGGTTTTATGCACTAAATGCTTGATCAGAAGAAACTGTGGCATTATTTCAAAACTGAATAGAACAGAGAAAATAAACTGCAAAGTTTCCAGCTGTTTTAGGCAAAAAACTCTGTTTTTTTTCTTACCAGTCAACTTTATTCATTTCAGTTTCATTGTCAGATCGATCATGTTTTGTTCTTTAACAGTGTTTTTTTTTTTTACTGCACCAACAGTTTCTATTTCCTGTTGTTGTATTCAATTAGGCTGTGAAGTCTTTAAATGTCCCTCACCATTTAAACCTGTCTGATCCGCTCTCCATAATGTTTTTAATCATCTTTAATGAGTGTGTGCAGTAAATATTTAGGACCAGCTACATGTTTGATTGCTGCTAATATGGATGTGATTGTGGCCTCTGGGATTCTCCCAAATAAAAACCACACCAGTGTTATTATCTCTCTGAGGTTTCACCTCCTGGATTTTTCCCTTGCCTTAACCAACAAGGCACTGCTTGACATCTGACTAAAAGGCTTTAAAGTGTTGTGTTTTAACATGGGAGTGAAAAACAGGCCCCTTCTTGTCAGCTGTGAGAATATGCCGAAGGTTAAATGCTTGAATTCTAATAGCATATGATCAAGAAAACACCATTATCCAAGGTGTGTGAGCCTATATCACAAAGATTGAGAATATACACACCTCACGATCCAACCAACTCACTACAAAGACATCTTTGTAGACTTAAGATGCACGCAAACCAGTATTAATTTAGAACACTTATAGTTTTAATATATATATATATATATATATATATATATATATATATATATATATATATGCGTGTGTGTGTGTTAGTTTTATTTATTTATTTCAAGTAATGTATGGTTTTAGTTGACATAACAACCCTGATGCAAACCACATCTAATGTGGCTTTATAGGGTGTATTCAAAATATGGTCCAATTTTCCTGAATTCACCCATATTTGCCCTGCACCTGGACAATGCAGTCATAAACTACAACGTTTTAATCACGTTCTCATGTTTACACAACAGTTGCAAAGTTGAAATCTTAATAAACAAGCAGTTCTGGCACCACCCGATGGCCATTAAGAGAAAGTTCATCCCTTTCGCAGGGCAGAAGAAAATAAATACTGGAAAAAGGCAAAAACTACATGACCATATATCATACATCTGCAAGCGTAAGTGTAAACTCAAATTAGAGTGTTGCTTCCACTTCCAAAATAATAACACATTAAATGTTCAGTAAACCTGGCTAAATATGGAAAGAATAAAACCTCTATATTTGCCATTAAATGACAGAATGTCTTGAAAAGTAGGCTGAAAGAAAGAAAGCAGTGATTAATAGCATCATTAGTAGTTTACTTTAGAGAGTGTTCTAGATCTTCAGGGAGCAGTCTAGTATTATTTCACAAAGCATATTAGAAATATACTGGCTGACCTGCACAGTAATATGCAAATAAAGCAAATGAAAAGAATGGCTTGCCTGTAGATTTTGGTCTTCATTGCAAACAGATTTGAGCCTAATGAGGAGCAGATTATGGCATGATTCTGGTCTAAATTAAGCAGCAGGCGTTAAGGGCTGCGGGAGGCACAAACGAATGCATTTTGTATGTTTTACTAGATGCTTTTTATGAGTATCCGCAGTACTGCACTTACAGGAATAGTTCACACACACACACACAAATTTAGATGAGCTTGTTTCTTCATCAGAACAGATTGGGAGAATTTTGCATTGCATCACATGCTCGCCAGTAAATCCTCTGCAGTGAATGGGTGCCGTCAGAATGAGTGTCTAAACAGCTGATAAAAAACATTAATAATCCACAAGTAAGCCAACTCCAGTCCATCAATTATAAACAATAAACTATAAAATATAAAGTAATAAACAAATCCATCATTAAGGCATTTTAACTTTAAACTGATGCTTCTGGCGAAAAATACCAGTCCATAATCCATAATAACAATTTCTCCCCTGTTGTCCTCTCACATTAAAATCCACCAACATATTTGTTTAAAATGGTTTTGGACTGTTTTTGCTTGTGAACGGTGTTTGATCTGTGCATATTTCTCTCCTGATTCAGACGAGATGACTTTTTCATTGAAGAAAGCGATATTATAAATAATAGATAAAGGACTCTTTTTTTAAAAAAAGTTAAAAACTCTAAAAGATGAATTTGTTTATTACAAACATGTAGATTTCCAATTACTGTATCAAGATGTTAATTGATGGACTGGAGTTGTGTGAATTAGTTGTAAATTATTGTGATGTTTTTACCAGCTGTTTGGACTCATTCTGACGGCACCCATTCACTTCAGAGGATCCATTGGAAGAAACAAACTTGTCTTGGAAAGCCTGAGGGTAAGTAAATTTATTTTGGGGGGAACTATTTCTTTATAATGCAATGGGGAAGCTATACGTTTCCACAAATGATCCACAGCTCAGAGATCAATCCAAAAATACTGAAAGTTTCTTTGAAAGTACTAATAATATGCTTGAAAGGGCAGAAAATTGGCTACATCTGTGCTGACATGTAACTTCTACACAACACTGTTATTGTTTAAAGCTCAAAGCGAAGAAAAGTCATCACTTGTGTGCTGCGCCGTATAGCGTCTCTGAAACAATCTATTGTTACACAATAACATAATGGATAATTCACAGTGGTTTCTATAAATGCTGTTCCAATTAGTGATAATTGCCCCTTAATAGGATACAGCTGAACGCATGGTTCTGATTTATTTCCTACGCTTCAAAACAAAGATGTTATTAATAAATATTTGGTGGGATTTTCCCGTGGGCAATTTTGAGTGGTGTTGTACATGACAGGAGAGGAATAGATCAGAGGTGTAACTGAAGTGCTTTTCACATTAACAAACGAATGAACTCCAGTTTTGGATAAATAACCAAAAATCGCATGCCCATTACCTCTCGTTTTTTGAAACCATACACACTACCCACACTGTTTTATTAAGAGAAATTACATCATAATAAGCTAACGTATTGAAGCAAAATACTCTTGTAATACTCATATTTTTAAGCAATAAATACAATTGTTACAATAATGTGTGAACAATATTAAAATTAGTTAATGAGTCTCTTTCATAATGTGTGTAAATGTTTGCAGCACCCAGAAATGAATGCAGTCACATAGCCAGCACACAACAGGCAGGAATTATTTAACATCTAAACATCAGACCATGTTTTGGACTCTTGGACTCTTTTGCCATCTTGTGGACACAAACTGCATAACAGGTACATACAGGTTGTTTCACCTCGGTTGATCAAAATGCATTAAAAACCGTAATATTGTGAAATATCATTACAATTTAAAATAACTGTTTTCTATTTTAATATATTTTCAAATCTAATTTATTCTGGTGATGGCAAAGCTGAATTTTCAGCATCATTACTCCAGTTTTCAGTGTCACATGATCCTTCAGAAATCATTCTAATATACTGATATTTAAAAAAAATCAATTATTACTTATTATCTATGTTGAAAACAGTTTTGCTGTGTAATATTTTTGTGGAAACAGTTATTTTTTAAAGATTTTTTGAAGAATGAAAAGAACATTTATTTGAAAGAGAAATCTTTACTTTCATGTTTGATCAATTTAATGATTCCCTGCAGAATAAATATACATATTATGTATGTTTATACACTTCATGTTTAATTAAAACACAGTGTAATTAAAAAAAACATTTATTTAAAATATGTTTTGAACAAGACATCAAATATAATAAAATACAGCTGTCTTTTACAAGCATACTGATTTTGTTGATTGGTTCCACTACAATTGACTATTTAATTCATTCCAGGTACATTTGAGCGTCAGTCTTTACAATTTATTTGAAGTGTTTAAAGCCTTGAGCATCACGTTAGATCAGCTGACCAGATGTTAAAACTACTCACACTGACACTGCATTCCTGCTAATCAGTAACTAGTCACAAAGACAAGTTACAATGTATCAACTCTGTTCATAAAGAACATTTATTCTGTTCAGTAAATTACATGAACAGAAAACATGTCAGACACAATTGTCTTGCATATGAAAACAATTATGCATATATAAAAATATGAAAGAAAACAAAAAGCTAGTGGTTACAGGGGGAAAAAATGCTCATCACTGACTCTCTGGTCCCTAACATTGATAACCCATGTATCTCACACCTGAAAATATGCCCTGGAACGACAACACATGGCTTCATGTCCCCTGATTTAAAATAGCAATTCTTCCCTTTTCATGAATTCCCTTATGGAACAGTTAGATGGATTTATTAATATAACCTGAAATGATGCATCCATCATAACATGTGCATCTTGCACTAACTTCATAATAATGTCAATAGTTTTGAGTCCTTATAAAAATTAATTCCCTTGTTTTTATGGACTTGATTGAAAACAATTGTGCATAATAAAGATAAAGTGTCTATGCAGACTGCTGGGTTAAGTGAGAACTATGAGATAAAAAGCCACAATACAGGACACATGAGTAATATCAACTAATCACCTCTAAAAATTCACCACATATTTGGCTCTCAGTGAAATTCTCTCATGTGTTAACATGTGGCCACCATATAGACTACATTAGCAAACACTGGCCTGTGTGAAAGATCATTCTGAACCAAAACCTGATTGCTAACCTTCACCACTGTGATGTAAGTGTCAACCAAACGCTCTCTGCATCAGAGCTGAAGATGTGTGTTCAGTTGACTGATGGCTGCTCAGAGCTCTCCGAGTCCTCTGTATCACTCCCCATAAGGCCAGTCACCTCAGGCAGATCTACAAAAACAATACAAACATCAGATATTACATGTACAAATTCATATACAGTACACCACCATTCAAAGGTTTGGAGTCAGTATGATTTTTTGAAAGAAACTGATAGTCTTATTCAGCAAGGGCACATTAAATTGATAGTAAAGATATTTATAATGTAACAAAAGTTATTTTCTGTTTTTTTTTTAATGCTGTTGTTTTGAACTTTCTATTCATTAATGAATATTGATGCAAACAAGTAGTAATAGTACAGTTGTTTGCAGCACTGACAATAATAATAAGAAACATTTCTTGAGCAGCAAATCAGCATATTAGAATGCTTTCTGAAGGATCATTTGACACTGAAGACTGGAGTAATGATGCTGAAAATTCAGCTTTGCCTTCACAGGAATACATTTCATTTTAAAATATTAAAATAGAAAACAGCCATTTTTAAATTGTAATATTTCACAATAAATATGACTGACCCTAAACATTTGAATGGCAGTTTAAACCTATGGAATCAACCTTTTATTATCTGATACTGATCACTTTTAAAGGGGTCATATATTTTTATTATGAAAATAATCACTTATATATACATAATCCAGTTAATCATGACCATTTCTACCTTCTTCACCTTCAAAAGCACAAGGTTTGGCAAACCTCCCCACATTTTATCATTAGTCTGGGTTTCTTAATAGGTGTGCTTAGAATAACTGAATCAAAGTATTTAGTTGTCACAGAAAAAACAAATTTAATCAATAAATAAATATGATGCAGCCTGGTTTCTTGCACTCCATCATCTCCAAACATTGAAGAAAATTTGCCTCGTGATTTGACCCCTTTAAATTAAAGGTGGCTGATTGATGTTTCTGATTGTTTTTGTGGAAAAAATCATGTAGTTCAGATTCCTGATTGTTATTTCAGATGCTGACATGTTACCCTCACCCTTAAAGTCTTTGCTGTTTATTGAACCATTCATATGATCTTGCATAGATACTGTAATACAAAACATCATGTCAGCCATGAGGTGAAGAGGTTATCGAGTAACACTATTAAACAGAGGCAGTCAAAGAGGAAGTACATGTTTAAAAGCAAGAAAGACATAAATGATAGTTTTGTCAAGTGTCTTACAGTGCACTATCTTTATAGGCCAGATAAGGATTGTGCAGAGGCTCAGCGCTGCTAAAACGGCCACTCCACCAGTGACGATGACCATGATAGAGTGATAATACCACACACAGCCTGGACAGCATACCATTGTGCTATATGAGAGAAATCACACATGTAAAAAAAAAAAAAAAAATTACATTTTGTTTTACTTCTTTTACTCTAAACATAAAATGAAACCATTAAAACAGTCTCTCTCACAAGCAAGCATCTATGCAGGGACATACACACTTACCGGCAGGGATGTAGCGTCTGAATAATCATAACTCCCAGACCATTAGCCACCTTGTCTGTGAAGCTCATAGCTCCATAAACAAAAGCACCACTTTGCTGTCAGGAGGAAAAGAAAAAAGTCAGAATCAGAAACTCGAACACGTCTTTAATAGCACCATTTTAGTTCCTTACAACCATTTTTACACTTTTGAAACTAGTCACTCTGAAACATATGCCTTTCACTTCTGTAAACATCTGAATATCTTACTGGTTCAATCATGCGTTACTGTTGAAGTTGTTAGTGCTGAATCCACTCTATAAAACATTTGCTTCAAGCGGTTCCTGTTCATTTTCAGTTCTCCATTACTGACTGATATCAGCACTTACTGTTTGGTCTCCTATGAGTTCAGCTGTCATGGCAAGTGACATCACCAGGATGGTAGCGGACCCCACTCCGAGCAAGACCGCAGCGCCATACACCTTTTCTCCCATGTGTTTGTCCAGCAGCACCCAACAGGAGAACGCAAGAACCAGCAACAGTCCCAAAAAATAGATCATCTGTCAATAAGAAAAAAGGACACTTTAGTGCAAATAAAATCCTTCTATCATATTGTATTAGCTTCCAATACTGCACATGAATACTTCCAATACTTCCATTCGTTTTCATTGTCATTTTTAAGATGGTCCCTTAAATACTGGATGGGGACCAGGGGTCAGGGGACCAGGGGACCACTATGTGGCCTTATGGTTAGAGAGTTGGACTTGTAACCTGAAGGTTGTGGGTTTGAGTCTCAGTACCGACAGGAATTGAAGGTGGGGGGAGTACATTTACAGAGCTCTCTTCCACCTTCATGATCAATTACTCTAGTGGCGAAAACTTACATATTGTACCTTTAACACTTGATGGGCAATTTCCTATTTTGTTCTCTTTTTTACTTCCTGATGAAGACAAGAAGATTTTTAGCACTAATTTAACAAGGATGCACATCAGGTGTGTTATTAAAATCTATAATTGACATACCTCCAACTCACAAAGCTTCGGCTCAAAGGAAATCACACATTTCCCCACTAGTAATTACGACTTTATGGTGGTGTTCGTGTGCGCTCAACTCATAAATTTGATCACACATATATGACGCAGCAAAACTGACTGGTATCTCTGGATTGTTAATCACTTCCAATAAAGAGAAGAGGTATATGGTTTATATTTCAATCAAAACACACACATGCAAACTTATACTCACACATTTGCCTATTAGCTTGCTTAGAGGCTTCATGATAAACGAGGAAGCAAAGCCACTTAGGAACATGACCAGGGGAATGGTAGCTATGTACTTCTGCAAGAAAGAGGATCAAACAGAGATCACTGCCTTTTTTCTTCGATGCTTTTGCTGATGAACTGGGTGCAAAGTGTAGTATTACTATAGTTGTCTTACCTTTGGCAGCAGTAGTGTGTAGGTGAGATACATGGATATGTATGTTTGCGACAGGTTCACTATCAATCTGGTGGACATATAAAGCAATGCCACCTGAATAAGAGAGCAGGGTTTAGAGATGATATTAACTTTCCGAACTGTCTGTTATAACAGATAGTTACTAAATACTGTATCCTGAACATTTTCACACCACTGTGATTAAGTGATAACATTGTGTTTCAAGCCACTATTCAGATTAATCACAAAAGCTGAGAATTAACTTACATGCCACTGAAAAGTAACATGGGTATGGGCTGCTAACCTGGTAGAATGATGGCTGTCTCAGCCAGTGCTTCC
>NW_015506136.1:201014-216211 GCF_001515645.1 Sinocyclocheilus grahami
AGTGAATGGGTGCCGTCAGAATGAGTGTCTAAACAGCTGATAAAAAACATTAATAATCCACAAGTAAGCCAACTCCAGTCCATCAATTATAAACAATAAACTATAAAATATAAAGTAATAAACAAATCCATCATTAAGGCATTTTAACTTTAAACTGATGCTTCTGGCGAAAAATACCAGTCCATAATCCATAATAACAATTTCTCCCCTGTTGTCCTCTCACATTAAAATCCACCAACATATTTGTTTAAAATGGTTTTGGACTGTTTTTGCTTGTGAACGGTGTTTGATCTGTGCATATTTCTCTCCTGATTCAGACGAGATGACTTTTTCATTGAAGAAAGCGATATTATAAATAATAGATAAAGGACTCTTTTTTTAAAAAAAGTTAAAAACTCTAAAAGATGAATTTGTTTATTACAAACATGTAGATTTCCAATTACTGTATCAAGATGTTAATTGATGGACTGGAGTTGTGTGAATTAGTTGTAAATTATTGTGATGTTTTTACCAGCTGTTTGGACTCATTCTGACGGCACCCATTCACTTCAGAGGATCCATTGGAAGAAACAAACTTGTCTTGGAAAGCCTGAGGGTAAGTAAATTTATTTTGGGGGGAACTATTTCTTTATAATGCAATGGGGAAGCTATACGTTTCCACAAATGATCCACAGCTCAGAGATCAATCCAAAAATACTGAAAGTTTCTTTGAAAGTACTAATAATATGCTTGAAAGGGCAGAAAATTGGCTACATCTGTGCTGACATGTAACTTCTACACAACACTGTTATTGTTTAAAGCTCAAAGCGAAGAAAAGTCATCACTTGTGTGCTGCGCCGTATAGCGTCTCTGAAACAATCTATTGTTACACAATAACATAATGGATAATTCACAGTGGTTTCTATAAATGCTGTTCCAATTAGTGATAATTGCCCCTTAATAGGATACAGCTGAACGCATGGTTCTGATTTATTTCCTACGCTTCAAAACAAAGATGTTATTAATAAATATTTGGTGGGATTTTCCCGTGGGCAATTTTGAGTGGTGTTGTACATGACAGGAGAGGAATAGATCAGAGGTGTAACTGAAGTGCTTTTCACATTAACAAACGAATGAACTCCAGTTTTGGATAAATAACCAAAAATCGCATGCCCATTACCTCTCGTTTTTTGAAACCATACACACTACCCACACTGTTTTATTAAGAGAAATTACATCATAATAAGCTAACGTATTGAAGCAAAATACTCTTGTAATACTCATATTTTTAAGCAATAAATACAATTGTTACAATAATGTGTGAACAATATTAAAATTAGTTAATGAGTCTCTTTCATAATGTGTGTAAATGTTTGCAGCACCCAGAAATGAATGCAGTCACATAGCCAGCACACAACAGGCAGGAATTATTTAACATCTAAACATCAGACCATGTTTTGGACTCTTGGACTCTTTTGCCATCTTGTGGACACAAACTGCATAACAGGTACATACAGGTTGTTTCACCTCGGTTGATCAAAATGCATTAAAAACCGTAATATTGTGAAATATCATTACAATTTAAAATAACTGTTTTCTATTTTAATATATTTTCAAATCTAATTTATTCTGGTGATGGCAAAGCTGAATTTTCAGCATCATTACTCCAGTTTTCAGTGTCACATGATCCTTCAGAAATCATTCTAATATACTGATATTTAAAAAAAATCAATTATTACTTATTATCTATGTTGAAAACAGTTTTGCTGTGTAATATTTTTGTGGAAACAGTTATTTTTTAAAGATTTTTTGAAGAATGAAAAGAACATTTATTTGAAAGAGAAATCTTTACTTTCATGTTTGATCAATTTAATGATTCCCTGCAGAATAAATATACATATTATGTATGTTTATACACTTCATGTTTAATTAAAACACAGTGTAATTAAAAAAAACATTTATTTAAAATATGTTTTGAACAAGACATCAAATATAATAAAATACAGCTGTCTTTTACAAGCATACTGATTTTGTTGATTGGTTCCACTACAATTGACTATTTAATTCATTCCAGGTACATTTGAGCGTCAGTCTTTACAATTTATTTGAAGTGTTTAAAGCCTTGAGCATCACGTTAGATCAGCTGACCAGATGTTAAAACTACTCACACTGACACTGCATTCCTGCTAATCAGTAACTAGTCACAAAGACAAGTTACAATGTATCAACTCTGTTCATAAAGAACATTTATTCTGTTCAGTAAATTACATGAACAGAAAACATGTCAGACACAATTGTCTTGCATATGAAAACAATTATGCATATATAAAAATATGAAAGAAAACAAAAAGCTAGTGGTTACAGGGGGAAAAAATGCTCATCACTGACTCTCTGGTCCCTAACATTGATAACCCATGTATCTCACACCTGAAAATATGCCCTGGAACGACAACACATGGCTTCATGTCCCCTGATTTAAAATAGCAATTCTTCCCTTTTCATGAATTCCCTTATGGAACAGTTAGATGGATTTATTAATATAACCTGAAATGATGCATCCATCATAACATGTGCATCTTGCACTAACTTCATAATAATGTCAATAGTTTTGAGTCCTTATAAAAATTAATTCCCTTGTTTTTATGGACTTGATTGAAAACAATTGTGCATAATAAAGATAAAGTGTCTATGCAGACTGCTGGGTTAAGTGAGAACTATGAGATAAAAAGCCACAATACAGGACACATGAGTAATATCAACTAATCACCTCTAAAAATTCACCACATATTTGGCTCTCAGTGAAATTCTCTCATGTGTTAACATGTGGCCACCATATAGACTACATTAGCAAACACTGGCCTGTGTGAAAGATCATTCTGAACCAAAACCTGATTGCTAACCTTCACCACTGTGATGCAAGTGTCAACCAAACGCTCTCTGCATCAGAGCTGAAGATGTGTGTTCAGTTGACTGATGGCTGCTCAGAGCTCTCCGAGTCCTCTGTATCACTCCCCATAAGGCCAGTCACCTCAGGCAGATCTACAAAAACAATACAAACATCAGATATTACATGTACAAATTCATATACAGTACACCACCATTCAAAGGTTTGGAGTCAGTATGATTTTTTGAAAGAAACTGATAGTCTTATTCAGCAAGGGCACATTAAATTGATAGTAAAGATATTTATAATGTAACAAAAGTTATTTTCTGTTTTGTTTTTTTAATGCTGTTGTTTTGAACTTTCTATTCATTAATGAATATTGATGCAAACAAGTAGTAATAGTACAGTTGTTTGCAGCACTGACAATAATAATAAGAAACATTTCTTGAGCTGCAAATCAGCATATTAGAATGCTTTCTGAAGGATCATTTGACACTGAAGACTGGAGTAATGATGCTGAAAATTCAGCTTTGCCTTCACAGGAATACATTTCATTTTAAAATATTAAAATAGAAAACAGCCATTTTTAAATTGTAATATTTCACAATAAATATGACTGACCCTAAACATTTGAATGGCAGTTTAAACCTATGGAATCAACCTTTTATTATCTGATACTGATCACTTTTAAAGGGGTCATATATTTTTATTATGAAAATAATCACTTATATATACATAATCCAGTTAATCATGACCATTTCTACCTTCTTCACCTTCAAAAGCACAAGGTTTGGCAAACCTCCCCACATTTTATCATTAGTCTGGGTTTCTTAATAGGTGTGCTTAGAATAACTGAATCAAAGTATTTAGTTGTCACAGAAAAAACAAATTTAATCAATAAATAAATATGATGCAGCCTGGTTTCTTGCACTCCATCATCTCCAAACATTGAAGAAAATTTGCCTCGTGATTTGACCCCTTTAAATTAAAGGTGGCTGATTGATGTTTCTGATTGTTTTTGTGGAAAAAATCATGTAGTTCAGATTCCTGATTGTTATTTCAGATGCTGACATGTTACCCTCACCCTTAAAGTCTTTGCTGTTTATTGAACCATTCATATGATCTTGCATAGATACTGTAATACAAAACATCATGTCAGCCATGAGGTGAAGAGGTTATCGAGTAACACTATTAAACAGAGGCAGTCAAAGAGGAAGTACATGTTTAAAAGCAAGAAAGACATAAATGATAGTTTTGTCAAGTGTCTTACAGTGCACTATCTTTATAGGCCAGATAAGGATTGTGCAGAGGCTCAGCGCTGCTAAAACGGCCACTCCACCAGTGACGATGACCATGATAGAGTGATAATACCACACACAGCCTGGACAGCATACCATTGTGCTATATGAGAGAAATCACACATGTAAAAAAAAAAATAAAATTACATTTTGTTTTACTTCTTTTACTCTAAACATAAAATGAAACCATTAAAACAGTCTCTCTCACAAGCAAGCATCTATGCAGGGACATACACACTTACCGGCAGGGATGTAGCGTCTGAATAATCATAACTCCCAGACCATTAGCCACCTTGTCTGTGAAGCTCATAGCTCCATAAACAAAAGCACCACTTTGCTGTCAGGAGGAAAAGAAAAAAGTCAGAATCAGAAACTCGAACACGTCTTTAATAGCACCATTTTAGTTCCTTACAACCATTTTTACACTTTTGAAACTAGTCACTCTGAAACATATGCCTTTCACTTCTGTAAACATCTGAATATCTTACTGGTTCAATCATGCGTTACTGTTGAAGTTGTTAGTGCTGAATCCACTCTATAAAACATTTGCTTCAAGCGGTTCCTGTTCATTTTCAGTTCTCCATTACTGACTGATATCAGCACTTACTGTTTGGTCTCCTATGAGTTCAGCTGTCATGGCAAGTGACATCACCAGGATGGTAGCGGACCCCACTCCGAGCAAGACCGCAGCGCCATACACCTTTTCTCCCATGTGTTTGTCCAGCAGCACCCAACAGGAGAACGCAAGAACCAGCAACAGTCCCAAAAAATAGATCATCTGTCAATAAGAAAAAAGGACACTTTAGTGCAAATAAAATCCTTCTATCATATTGTATTAGCTTCCAATACTGCACATGAATACTTCCAATACTTCCATTCGTTTTCATTGTCATTTTTAAGATGGTCCCTTAAATACTGGATGGGGACCAGGGGTCAGGGGACCAGGGGACCACTATGTGGCCTTATGGTTAGAGAGTTGGACTTGTAACCTGAAGGTTGTGGGTTTGAGTCTCAGTACCGACAGGAATTGAAGGTGGGGGGAGTACATTTACAGAGCTCTCTTCCACCTTCATGATCAATTACTCTAGTGGCGAAAACTTACATATTGTACCTTTAACACTTGATGGGCAATTTCCTATTTTGTTCTCTTTTTTACTTCCTGATGAAGACAAGAAGATTTTTAGCACTAATTTAACAAGGATGCACATCAGGTGTGTTATTAAAATCTATAATTGACATACCTCCAACTCACAAAGCTTCGGCTCAAAGGAAATCACACATTTCCCCACTAGTAATTACGACTTTATGGTGGTGTTCGTGTGCGCTCAACTCATAAATTTGATCACACATATATGACGCAGCAAAACTGACTGGTATCTCTGGATTGTTAATCACTTCCAACAAAGAGAAGAGGTATATGGTTTATATTTCAATCAAAACACACACATGCAAACTTATACTCACACATTTGCCTATTAGCTTGCTTAGAGGCTTCATGATAAATGAGGAAGCGAAACCACTCAGGAACATGACAAGGGGAATGGTGGCTATGTACTTCTGCAAAAGAGAGGCTCAAACAGTGATCACTGCCTTTTTTCTTCGATGCTTTTGCTGATGAACTGGGTGCAAAGTGTAGTATTACTATAGTTGTCTTACCTTTGGCAGCAGTAGTGTGTAGGTGAGATACATGGATATGTATGTTTGCGACAGGTTCACTATCAATCTGGTGGACATATAAAGCAATGCCACCTGAATAAGAGAGCAGGGTTTAGAGATGATATTAACTTTCCGAACTGTCTGTTATAACAGATAGTTACTAAATACTGTATCCTGAACATTTTCACACCACTGTGATTAAGTGATAACATTGTGTTTCAAGCCACTATTCAGATTAATCACAAAAGCTGAGAATTAACTTACATGCCACTGAAAAGTAACATGGGTATGGGCTGCTAACCTGGTAGAATGATGGCTGTCTCAGCCAGTGCTTCCACTGCAGCAGACTGGTGGGAGGAGACACAGTGGTGTTGTTAAGAAGAGGCTGCCGCTCCCCAGGAATAGAGCCCTCCTCCTCCCGACGGGGACGTGCCCCCTTCTCCCGTGTGCCCAGGTGAAAGAGCAGCGAGAACAGAGCTCCAATGCCCACTACTGTAAGACTTAGACCCTGAGTGTGGACAGATATTACTGCATGAAGCTTGTCAGGGCTGTTTTGACTTTAACCTGGTAGGTTAACATCAACAGAAGCAAAGACTGAAAAGGCTGGTCTACAAAAAATCTGCTGAAAACCATAAACTGTTGATTATATGCATTTAATATATTTAACTACCCTAGTAAAAAATAAATATACTAAAATTGTACTTTTAGTAAACTAAACTGGTATATTTAAAGTTATAAAAACACATTTTAGACTTAATATTAAGAAATGTGCATTGTGCACAAGTAGTACGCCAAACAAAGTTTAATTATAATTTTTATATCAGTAAGCAATATGCCAGTAAATATTTTAACAGATGTGAACTATAGTTAGTATGAAATAAATGTATTTTACTAGGGTACTACTACTCATTTAAAGAAGCATCTGAGAGAAATTTGCTGGAATATCAAAATGTATACTGACTTTTAAGTCAACATGAAATTAAAACTGATCCTCTTTATTTAAATAAATGCTCCTTGTCTTACTGTTCATAGATAGACAGACAGATATATAGATAGATAGATAGACAGATAGATAGATAGATAGATATAAACTGGTATATTTAAAGTTATAAAAACACATTTTAGACTTAATATTAAGAAATGTGCATTGTGCACAAGTAGTACGCCAAACAAAGTTTAATTATAATTTTTATATCAGTAAGCAATATGCCAGTAAATATTTTAACAGATGTGAACTATAGTTAGTATGAAATAAATGTATTTTACTAGGGTACTACTACTCATTTAAAGAAGCATCTGAGAGAAATTTGCTGGAATATCAAAATGTATACTGACTTTTAAGTCAACATGAAAACATGAAATATCCTCTTTATTTAAATAAATGTTCCTTGTCTTACTGTTCATAGATAGACAGACAGATATATAGATAGATAGATAGACAGATAGATAGATAGATAGAAATCATTCTAATATGCTGATTTGGTGCTTATTAAGGTCTTATTACCAATGTTAAACAGCTGTGCTGTTAAATATTTTTTTGTGGAAACGGTGACACATTTCTTTCAGGATTCTTTAATGAATAGAAAGTTCAGAAGAACAGCATTTATTTGAATAATTTTTGTATCAGTTGTATCAGAATTTTTTTTCTTTAAAAAAAAAAAACACCTTTGTACAGCAGTGCATGTAATATAGAGTAAATATTTATTTGATCAAAGATAATTTAGGAGCACACTAGCACACAGTCACAAACATTTTAAAATCATGGGGTCTTTAAATTGAGCTATTTTATAATTCAGGATGCACCTTTGTACAGCAGTGCATGTAATATAGAGTATAATTTTAAATATTTATTTGATCAAAGATAATTTAGGAGCACACTAGCACACACAGTCACAAACATTTTAAAATCATGGGGTCTTTAAATTGAGCTATTTTATAATTCAGGATGAAATGACCAAGGCTTCAGTTCAGCACAAGAACATCAGCACTCACTCTGAAAACAGGGATGTCAACCGGGCCGAGGTTTTCCGTAATGGCGGGATCATCTCCTTCCTGAGTCTGAAAATGAAACATCAGCCAGGCCACTGCATACACTGTGATGTTGGCTATCACCGTAAAGGCATACCTAACAGATACACCCAAAACACAATAAAAGTGTTATTAAAAGCTAATACATCATCCTGGTCACTACAGACAAAGTCCTCCAAACAAGCATCACGAGAATGGTTGATCATCACATGCTCAGATCTGCATGAGTTTACCTGTACGCAGTGAGCTCCACTTTTTCATGCTCGCAAGTCACCAGCTCTGGAATGAGGGAGAGATGGGAAATCTGGGTGGCCGCCCATCCAAACTGGAAGATGACGATGAATGGGGTGAAGTAAGTGAGACTGACCCACTGTGGAGTGTCCAGATCACAGCCCAGGCACTGGTTAAATATAAAGGGGAACGACAGGAGAACGCTAATAGTCCCTAGGTAGAGTAAAAAGAGAGTAAATGTTACCCTGGAGCAAAAAAAAAAAACAGTCTTAAGTCGCTGGGGTATATTTGTAGCAATAGCCAACAATACATTGTATGGGTCAAAATTATCGATTTTTCTTTTATGCCAAAAATCATTAGGATATTAAGTAAAGATTATGTTCCATTAAGATATTTTGTCAATTTCCTACTGTAAATATATCAAAGCTTAATTTTTGATTAGTAATATGCATTGCTAAGAACTTAATTTGGACAACTTCAAAGGTGTTTTCTCAATATCCTCAGATTCCAGATTTTCAATTAGTTGGATGTCAGCCAAATATTGTCCTATCCTAACAAACCATACATCAATGGAAAGATTATTTATTCATAAAAAATGACCCTTATGACTGGTTTTATGGTCCAGGGTCACAAATGAGAATAATATATCATACATTAATATGCAAGAAATAAAGAGACAGATTACCCCAAAACAATTGTGTCATAATTTACTAAGGACATAATTAAAATAAATTAAAGTGAATGTTCATCCCAGAAGTCTTATTTTGAAAGTAATACCGGTCTAGAACAACATAAAGGTGATGACAGGCGCAATTTTGGCTGAACTGTCCCTTTAAGACCCTCGTCACTCACCAACTAAATGCCATGTTTTTCTCTTCCCATATGATCCACAGCCGGGTGACTTATCAGACTCATAACCGATGAGCGGAGTGCTCACTCCATCCGCTATCTGTCCCACTAGCAGCAACACACCAGCATAAGTGTTCTGAAAGCCCAGCACTGAGTGATAGAACACCAGCAGGTATGTGAACCACATAGAAGCACACAGGTCGTTGAGAAAATGCCCCACTGAGTAACTCAAGCGCCTGAAAGCGGGTAAAGAGGCTTCTGAGGAGTCCGACATGATTAACGTGATACAGTCAACCCACAGTCGGCTAAAAATGCGTATTCCCTTTTATCCACCTCTGCATATTGTCCTGTCCAGCGCCGGGTTCCTCACTGCAGAGAGAATGAGTCTGGTGTGAAGCTTAAGGCTCGGTCCATCACTGTGACTGTAGCGAGAGTCCGTTCCTAAGGATTTGGTCAGCTGACTTCGTAAATGAGTCACGATGGAGGAGGCGCGAATTGAAATTGTAATATTCTTTCGTGAATTGAGATTTACAGTTTTATATGTAATGTTGGTAAATATTAATGCAGCACGGTTAATGTTGAATTTGATCTTGTGCGAAAAACGTATAGCGTAGCGCCTTGTTATTTTCGATTCATGTTGTCATGACGCGTTTATTAAGCCACACCCTCTCTCATCTGTGTTGCCATATCCTCTTTAATAAGAGCGACTTATGGTGGTGTTGTTTTCAAAATAAGAGCAGTCGTGGTTTTTAAGATAATTTCCACAACACGCGGTTTTAAACTCGTTTCCGCAATACAGTATTTATTTACTTTTTGATAGTACTTGAGCCACATGACATGACACGGTTGACATATATCCCCAGCTGGTGTTCAAGCAGCACTCTACATATACTACATTCCTCAGTGTTTCTGCTTTTCTTTCCTCATCTTGTGCGCGCTCGAGAGATTTAGTTCACTAATTTTAGTTGATTTAGATTTTTATTTTTTTAGGAAATCTGGCAACACTGCATCCATTCCCTTATGAAAATTAACCATGGTTTTGCTACAAATAAAACAACAAAAAAACATGGTTACTACAGTTCAACCATGGTAACCACAAATTGACCACAGATTTGCTACATTAACCAGTTTAACCATGGTATTTGTAATAAAACAGTGGTTATACAAATGGTAATTAACACGAAATGTACTTCTTGCCACTCAGCAACACTAAATTCAATGCGTATTTCGTTCGTTTAAGTTAAATCTCTAATGTCACAACTAAGTTTAACCCAAAAATAAAAAATTATGTCATCATTTACTCACCTTCACGTTATTGCAAATCTGTATGACTAAATAAGAGCAGTCGTGGTTTTTAAGATAATTTCCACAACACGCGGTTTTAAACTCGTTTCCGCAATACAGTATTTATTTACTTTTTGATAGTACTTGAGCCACATGACATGACACGGTTGACATATATCCCCAGCTGGTGTTCAAGCAGCACTCTACATATACTACATTCCTCCGTGTTTCTGCTTTTCTTTCCTCATCTTGTGCGCGCTCGAGAGATTTAGTTCACTAATTTTAGTTGATTTAGATTTTTATTTTTTAGGAAATCTGGCAACACTGCATCCATTCCCTTATGAAAATTAACCATGGTTTTGCTACAAATAAAACAACAAAAAAACATGGTTACTACAGTTCAACCATGGTAACCACAAATTGACCACAGATTTGCTACATTAACCAGTTTAACCATGGTATTTGTAATAAAACAGTGGTTATACAAATGGTAATTAACACGAAATGTACTTCTTGCCACTCAGCAACACTAAATTCAATGCGTATTTCGTTCGTTTAAGTTAAATCTCTAATGTCACAACTAAGTTTAACCCAAAAATAAAAAATTATGTCATCATTTACTCACCTTCACGTTATTGCAAATCTGTATGACTTCTTGGTTCCTGTTGACTTCCATGGGAATGGGAACCAAAACGGTTTGGTTCCCAACATTCTTCAAATTATCTCTTTTGTTTTCCGCAGAAGATAAGTCATACATGTTTGGAACGACATGAGGGTGAGCAAAAATGACAGAATTCATTTTTGGGTGAACTATGCCTTTAATTCATCCCTTCAACGACCGTTTTTATTTCTTTAAAAAAAACTGAACACCGTTTTGAAAAACCTGGATATATGAGGTAGCCTGATTTTAAAAGCGTAAATTCTAGACCCTTCTAGTCATGTAAATGAATACAATCACATAACTTCATAGACATTTGTATAAATACATATTTTTCTAGTTATTTCAAGCTCTAAAATATTTTATCAGTAAGAAACTGAGCTAAAAAATAAAAATAAAATAAATCCTTATTCTTAACCCTTGTCCAGTAAATCATGAATAACTGGTTGAGAACCACTGCTCTTCACTATATCGAAAAACAGTCCATTCATTGTTCTTGACTTTGTAATAAAAATGTTAACGATTGAAAAAAATCACAGGATGTCATAATTGGTTGGCTCTGCTGTATCTAAGAAATTAGGGGGGGGGGGAAAGTAATTTGAAAGTGTAAAAATGTCCTGCTGTAGCACTGTACAATAAACTACAAGGGTGTGACACCTACTTTCATGTGCAATAAAAGTTCAGGCCCTTGCCCTGTAGCTCCAGATGTGTTCTATGGCACCGCATCCTGGTGAGTCCCTGCAACTGCCTCTGTATGGTCACGTGATATTGACTGTACTGAAATAACTGTTGCTTTTTCTGAAATAACCGCAATAATTAACCACAACCAGAAACTCAAAACAGTGATTGTGCACAGACACAACATGTAACATCTTATGAGGCATAGAAGAAAAGCAACATTTAATAGGTATGTAAATCAATACACATCCTTATTCTGATAGGCAACCTCTGTTACTGCGTATAAGCCCACAGACTCACGTCTTCATGGAGCTTTGCTGATGCACTTTACAACAGTGAAAAGAAATCTGAGAAATGCCAACAGGCTCCATTAGACTGGCATGGAGTGCACGCTAGAGAACAAACAATCTGAGAGGGCCATGGACACCTCACCTGGATAGGAATCATAGAGAGGGGCACATTAGTGTTAAAAGTTTTACTTGGAAAGGCACAAACTATGATTCCCAGGTAACTTAATCTAATGGGAAATACAAAAAAATGCACAATTTTGACTGAGAGAATCACTTTTGTCCCTGTGGGAGAGACCAGCCTGCTGGATAAATGATCCCACGTCTGCCTTTATTTCCTGTTTCCTATTCATTTCAATGCCAGAAATGTCAAACGCTTTGCTTTATCCCCCCAAAAGTGCAATTCACAGAGGAGAGATCCAATGCATTTCTCTCCGTCTCCCACAGTACCTGAGACCAGCCACTGTGCTACAACATCATCATCATCATCCACATCGACACTGACAGGGACAAAGAGGAAGTAAAAAAAGCAAAAGAAGAGAAAATAAAGAAACACTAAAAGCGGTTAAAAAATGTTCACACATTCTACAACATGAGTAAAACTGGGAGAGCAGATCTTCAAAATGTTTTAAATTACACAAACAAAAAGGAATGACAGAATTTACATAAGGTTTTCTGAATCCGGTGTACTTTTCTCCATACGTCAGTCAGCAGTCTCTCCCCACTTACTTTGATCCCATAAAAAAAAAAAAAAAACACCATGGAGCACATCACTCACTCATCCAGCCAGTGTGCCAAAGTGAACGGATGTCTGTGTGTAAGTGTGAGTCTGGTTGCCTTTTAGTTCTCAAATAATGGTTTTGCATGTCATCTAAAATACAAGTTTAAACAGTCCATCTGGGTTTAAGTCACATATCATATATCATCTTATTTCTGACCACTGAGGTCTTTTCTGGTGTCCCGCATTGTACAAATATATTTATTTGTTCCACTGAATTGTTTCCTTACAAAGAGTGTCAGAGCCCAGAGTACTGAGGTGTGTCCTCTGAGCAGATGCCAAAAGTGAGGCAGTGAGTTTCTGTTCTGAGGTGGAGCTCCACGTTTCAGCTCAAGTCCTTTGCTTTTATTTTTTACTTTAAACGCACCCGTGATCTTAACGTTTTTAAAGATGTTCCTCCTCACTTGTGCCGCTGGAGCGCTTTCCTCTTCCTCCTCTTGAAAAAACAACAGCACCTGAAAAGAGCGAAGGAGTTGAAGACGGTTTTGCAATCTCCTCCCTTTATTCTCAAACTTGATAAACACAGTCCAAGTAAAGCAGTTGAAAGCAAATTTAAAAAACCCAGCAGGACAAAGAAAGGCCCAAATGTCTCCTAATGTTAGCATGGGATTAGACTGCACAATTATGCACAACTATATGTAACTGGTGCTTATGTAACCAAAACAATGCTGTAACAATGTTTCGAACCATTTAAGACCCATGACAACTACAGTTTCCACATGCTCCAGCATTCTTTTCTTATTTACCATCATTTTTGGGCAACTATAGATGGCATACAAGTACAACACCTTAGGAACTTGCCATGTGGTATTGCATATATTATTTAAAAATTTTGAAAAAATATATATAAATGGAAGTGATGCATGTTCTTTTTGTATTATTTATATCGGACTATTATAATATTTACAAATTGTTAAATTATTTAAAATAAAAGTTACTTTTATTTTTCATTTTAATTTGAGTAAATTTATGTGCTTATTTATTTAGTTTCTTTTTGGTAGCACTTTACAATGTGTCATTTGTTATCATTAGTTAGTGTGTTAGTTCACCCAAAAATGAAAATTCTGTCATTAATTACTCACCCTCGTGTTGTTCCAAACCCGTAAGACCTTCGTTCATCTTCGGAACACAATTTAAGATATTTTTGATGAAATATGAGGGCTCTCTGACCCTCCCATAGACTGCAAGGTAACTACCACGTTCAAGGTCCAGAAAAGTACCAAGATGATCGACAAAGTATTCCGTGTAACATCAGTGGTTCAACTGTAAAGTTACGAAGCTACGAGAATACTTTTTTGCGCAAAGAAAACCAAAATAACGACTTTATTCCACATTTTCGTCTCTACTGTGTCACTTTGGACACGCGTTCACGACAGTACCATGACGCGAACGTGTGGCGGCGCTGACCCAGATCCGGCGTAATGACGTCATCACGCCGGATCTGGGTCAGCCCCGGCGCCGCCACATGCTCGCGTCATGGTACCGAACAGTATTTATATAATTTTTTACCTCTGATACAGCACTATGTCCAACTTCCTTGAGAGCGCGCACGGCATCCAATGCGTGAGGTGTGTACGCGCTCTGGCGTAGTTTACGTCAATGGGTGTTGATATCCAACCAAAGAGCAATCAACCATACCTTCAGGCGAGCAGGCTCAGAAGTTGGGAATACGTGGAAAGTCACCAGTCCCGAATGAGCGAGAGAACGTAATCTTTTAGTTTTAAGTCGGTTTGAACAATCCGGATAAGTGCAAGTAAGTACCATTTTGATTAGCCGTCATACCTACAATGACTCTGTAAACCAGGGGTTTTCAACCTTTTAGGACATGCGCCCCCCCAAGTTGGTCTAACCCCCCCACCATTACTGTAGAAAAATCCGAATTACTTAAATTAACATTAACATAAAAGCAAATATCCATTAAAGCTACTAAAGCAGCGAACAATTTTTCTTTTGCTCTTTCTGTAGCGATATTAAATGCACATTATGCTGATGTACATTTGATATTTTCTTTACCGTTTACATTCACTTAAAACAACCGACTGTGCTGACAGGGATACTTGTCAAGGCAGCCATTGGTATTCACCTGCTGTCTGAGAAGGCTATCTGTTTATGCACTTCAGGTGTGTGAGCGGTGCGCATAGAAACTAGAGGTCTGCACAGGCTTTAAACTGAAGCCCGAGCCCGAACCCGAACCCGGCCCGTACCCGAGATCGTCTGACCCGGCCCGACCCGAGCGGTACAGTTAAATTTAGAGCCCGAACCCGAATTTTTTTCTCTCACTACGAATAGCCAATTTTAAAAAAAATGCTGTAAAAATGCTAAACAAATACATGTAACGAAACAGAATCATTAAGGCTCGGACAGTTCACAAGGCAAAAGAAAAAACACTTACCAGTTATGAAAGTTTATGAACATCAGGTGCAGCGGTCACATAAATTCTGCCGAGTTTTTGAATTGTTGTATACGACAAGACGATAATTATTCCATCGTGCAAATTATGCTAATTTTCATCAGTTAAGGCTCGTTAGCATTCGGCCTGCTTTAAATCAGACACAGAGATGCAGTGCGGTAAGATCGCATTTATTTG
>NW_015506136.1:216392-222238 GCF_001515645.1 Sinocyclocheilus grahami
GTTGTATACGACAAGACGATAATTCTTCCATCGTGCAAATTATGCTAATTTTCATCAGTTAAGGCTCGTTAGCATTCGGCCTGCTTTAGATCAGACACAGAGATGCAGTGCGGTAAGATCGCATTTATTTGAATTAATTATTTATATAATTTATTTGAATTAGCGAGAGAAAGAGAGAGAGAGAGAGAGGGATGAAAGTTGCGTGTGTGAACCTGCGTCTGCGCGTCTTTTTCTTACAAGCAATGAGGCTTAGTTACTTCAAAAACAGTGATTTTACCCCCTCTTTGCAGAGAAATATAACTTTGCGAGTCAGTAGCCAGTCGAAACTATTTTACTAATAAAAGTTTCCGTGCTGCGTTGTCGTGTGGACTAATGTGTGTGCGTGCGTCTATGAAAGCAGCGTAGCCTACTGCATATAGTTTTAGTTGAGCTATAAACCCGAGCCCGACCCGAACCCGAAGCTATTCATTAAACATTAGTATTTCGTATTAGTATTTTATAAAGTATTTCGGGACCCGTCGGGCTCGGGTCGGGTAGACCTCTAACAGAAACGCTTTATCACAGCGCGTGAGTACCGCACTGAGATGTCTTGGGCTTAAATGGCTTAAAATTACTTTAATGTTTAAACTGACAAGATTTAAAACACGTGAGAATGAAAAACTTTCTCGAGGGAGCAGCACTGGCCTGATCGTTAAGATAGTTTGGGGGGACTAAGGTGACAGATAGGGGGGCTGAAACCCACCTAAAAAGGGATTAGAACCGCCCCTGGTATAGCGTGCGTAATTATACTGAAACATAAATATATAACCAGTTTACCTGGTTCAATGTGATGGCTGAGCCTGTTTCTGAGATAACAACATGCCAATCCGTGGTTAGATATCCGACACGGCTAATCGTAAATCATCTTACACTGTCAATAAACGTGACCACGGTTGCCAGGTTTTCACAACAAAAACCGACCTACTTGCTACTCAAAACTAGCCCAAAACTACAAAACGCGGTATGCGGGAAAACCGCGGACTTGGCAACACTGAGCGTGACTGATACTCGATTCAACTCTGCTCTAAATGTCGACTAGCAGTGGGAGTCAGATTGCCCACTAGTGGATGGCTAAAGATTTGTTAACTCATATTCATAAATTCTCACGGGAACGTCTCTGAATTAACTGATGCTTGCGCCCCCCTTGACAGGTGCTGGCGCCCACGCCCCACAGGTTGAAAACCCCTGGTGTAAACAATGAGTGAGGTATACGTGCGAGAGCTCACTTCCGGCGCTTGCGTAAACTACACCAGAGTGCGTACACACCTCACGCACCGGATGCCTGCGCCAGCTCAAGGAAGTTGGACATAGTGGTGTATTAGAGGTAAAAAATTATATAAATACTGTTCGATTTCTCGCACAAACCGATCGTTTCGTGTCTTAGGACATCAATGTGTTGTCACGAGCTGCAGGGTTTAATTTGGATTTGTCTGTGCATGTTTTTTTTACTCTCATAGATTTTGTTACCATTGCTATGCATTATACGACTGATAGACTGTAACGACTGAACTTAAAAATCATAATTTCTGTTCTACTGAAGAAACAAAGTCACCTACATCTTGGATGTCCTGGGGGTAAGCAGATAAACATCAAATTTTCATTTTGGGGTGAACTATCCCTTTAATCTTTGTTAATGTTAGCTAATGAAAATACAGTCGTTCATTGTTGTTAGTTCACAGTGCATTGACTAATGTTAACAAACATACAAACTTGTGATTTTAATAATGCATTAGTAAATGCTGAAATTAACATTAACTAAGATTAATAAACACTGTAGAAGTATTGTTCATTATTAGTTAATGTTAACTACTGTAGTTAACTAATGTACCTTATTGTAGTGTTATCGTTTTTTTATTATTTATATATAGCATCAATTTATTTCATTTTTAGTAATTTTACTACTTAAGCTTATTGTAATTCAGTTAGTTGCAAAGGAAACATTTTAATTAATTATTTAAAACCTTTTAAAAGTTTTTTTAAATCTTATATTTGTATTTCAATTACAAAAAATAGTTGCAGTTAACAATAAAAACACTGATTTAATATAAGAATTAATAAACTGATAATTGATTCCTAGCAATGAAACCAAAACCTATATTTTTCTTTGACTGTACACGGCACCCTTAGTGGCTTGTGGGCAAATCTTTGCAGTTGTTTTTTTTTATTGAATACACTAAAATTAGGCAAAGAAAACTGCACAGTATGGAATACCATGCAAATAATTAAAAAGAAAACATTTGTAGGGGAAATTTGGGCATTTATGTTTTTTAAAGAATTACTTACTTTGTATCATCAGCCACCTCTACCTCAGCAGGAGCAGTTATGGGAGCGTTGGAGTGTCCCGCCGTGGGATCATCTGTATTCACTTCTCCGTTGGTTGAGCTCATAACCTGAACATTAATTTAAGGCAGCAGGCAATGAGTTTTTAATACAGATCAGCAAAGATGAACAACAACACAAAACCACGGTACACACTGGAATTTATTTCATCTAACTCGCACTTCATATTTACAGTTCATGTAACACGGGTTGGGGCTTAGTAACCTATTAAGGACACTTTTTTTAAATAATTAAACTGTTCAAAAATCAGGTTGCTTAGCACCAACCAGGGAAGGTTAAGAAGAATGTAGGGAAATGTAAAATGAAAGAACAGTGCTTACTTAGATATGGAAATACACCAACACAGAAAATGAGTTTAGTTAGAAATCTTGGGACTAACATATTTCAAATGAAAAATGTTCACCCTGCATAACTAGAAGTTCACAAACAAACATCCATTTGTCTTTAGCTACTTAAATACAATACAAGCAGTATTTTCACACTAAAATGACCAGATCCCAAGCCTAACCATCAAAAGCGTGCAAGTGATGTGTGATGTGATTAGACAAAACGACCATTTAAGTGTTCACAGCTGGAAAATGGATAGAGGTGTCTTGAGTGAGAGGATGAAAGGACCAGAAAGACAAGAACAGAGAAAGGAAGAAATCGACACCAAGGGCATGCAGTACTGCGCAAACACCCAGTACCTGGACAGAGCCCCCCAGCCTATCGGCCGTGAGGTGCGACCCCAGGAGCTCCCTGTTGGTCACGGGAGTGGGCTGGGACTCACTTCCTTTAGGTTCTGGAGACTGGCATGATAGCGATGAGGGGAAGGGGGTGGGGGGTGGCAAAGGGCATAAGAGATGTTTTTGAAAAGAGGTGAGGGTGTAAAGAAAAAAAGAACAGAACGAGTTTAAAGAGGAATGCCTTCCATGCACAAGCAGACTACTCTAGCTAACAGGATAGAGGTGGAAATAAAAATGTGAGTGAAAAAACAAGAGAGCACGCGACATGCAGAAATGGAGAGGGAAGCTAAGCTCTTATCTTTCACTAACAGCTCTAGCCGATCATATCAAACTTAGAATGTAGCGGACTTCATTTATCCAAGTAAGGGACTGTGGCCAAAACATGGAAATACCACCGTCTAAAAGAATGACAGCTTTTGAGGAAATAACAGATCTTCAGACTAGCAAAAACTACTCTGGCTGCAGGAAGTTGTCTTGGGATTGTTGATGAGTGAAACAAAAAAAACTTTTGGCATGGTTTAAAAGAGTATCATAAAACATTGAGATAACATTATTAAAAAAATTACACTGCATGAAGCAATGCTTCTCCAGAAATAACCAAAGAAAAAAATAAAAATAATAAAAAAGGGAAGCTGGTACTTAAAAGTAATAACTGTGGCCCATTCTTCCTCTTTTACATTAACAAGGATTTGACTGTAAAACTGAAAGTGAAATGTCAAATATAATAAATATCATCATTTAAAATAAAGAAATCAATAAAATGTAAACTAAAATTATTTTGTCAAATTAACAAATAAATACATTTCAATTAGTTAATGTTAAAATGTGAACTTAATACATTAATAAATACTTTTTAAATGACTGAAGTAACGGAGTTAAAAAAATGTCAATGTGCAGTTCACACATGATTAAATTAGAAAATAAAAATTATTCATTACAAAATATAAATCATGGTTAATTTAACAGTTTTAAATATGGATATTAATCAGTTTGAACACTCTTGTTTCATTAATTAAAAAATTATAATAAATTATTATTAATTATTAAATAAATAAATAATTCCTTCATTTTATTTTGAAGTGGCACTCAAAGCAATTGATCTGCAACTTAACACTTGACCATATACTATGAAATTGTGTAATTTACAAAAGCATTAGAGTATAGTGACTCTTATCCCACCTGGTTTTTGGTCTGTGCTTGTGCTTTGTCTCTGCTGCTGGGCTGCAGAGGTGTGTCACTAGGCATGGGTCCTATTGGAGTCGGCTGTGTAGACACAAAGGAAACTCAACATCCATGTACTTGGTTATATCATATACAAGTGGTTTTTGATATGACATCCAATTAGACTCACCAGCGGCTTGCCAACCCAGTCATATTCATAGTCAAAGACATAGCCATTTCTGTCAAAGAGGTCTGTAAAGAGTTTTCTCAAGTAGTCGTAATCCGGTTTTTCAAAGAAATCCAGTCTCCGCACATAGCGCAGGTAGGTGGCCATTTCTTCTATGAAAGGATGTCAAAGTTAAGGCAATGCACTGGAGATGAGAACACAAGATTTGTGGCCATTTGAAAAGGAATCGGCTTACCAGGGAAACTCTCACAGAGCACTTCTATAGGGGTTGCCCTTTTGGTATCTCCAATTTTCTGATAGCGCTCCTTCAGTGTGTCAGCCTTAATGAATGAAACGGGACACAACAAAAATAAGAACATTTTGAGAATCCATGAAGAATTATTGCTATCTTTTATACTATTAGCATTAGCACATACTATGTACTTACTATAGTAATTGCAATAACTAGGTAATAGGTACTACCCCTGAGTCTAACATTAAACCCATGTAGTTAACATGTAGTGCACTGAAAGTAGAGCTATGCAATTAAACGAAAATGATTGTGATTTAATTTTCCTCAAAATGAAAACAAGTTCAATAAATGTTCGATATAATGTTTATGCATTAAACAGCACTGACAAACAGGAGAGACACTGTGCACAACGACACAGTCAGAAGGGTTTTTAAATCTACAAATCGCCATCATTTACCATAGATTTACTGTAGTAACACTAACTGCACTATGGGTTGTGGCAGAAATGTGGGATACTCATATCAAATTTTATTATATTATTAATGTTAACATGTATTAAATGAGTAATAGAATATAATTACACTATTTTCTGTGAATAACCTACAGTGTTTGTGCATTTATACTAAATGTATTTAGACTACTGTTTTTCATACAAATATTTAGAAACCATATAGTTACCATGGTACTGAGGTGCTATATGTATGACATCTAGGGATGCACCGAAATGAAAATTCTGGGCCGAAACAGAAACCGAAAATTCTGGATGCACATAACCGAAAACTGAAACTGCTTTTTAATGATTTATTATTATTTTATTAAATAATATTAAGTAATTTTGTAAGACTTTTAAATTTAACAAAATTTTAATGATACTGAATTAAAAAAAACACAAGCCAATAAAATAACCACACTTTTACTCTAAGTAACACAATAAAACTGGACAGAATTTATATTAATAAAAATTCTGGATGCACGAAAACCGAAACTGCTTTGTAATGACTATTTATTATTTTATTAAATAATATAAAGTCATTTTGTAAGACTTTTAAAATTTAACTCAATTTTTATGATTTAATTTAAAAAAACACAAGCCAATAAAATAACCACACTTTTACTCTAAGTAACACAATAAAACTGGACAGAATTTATATTAATATTGGTA
>NW_015506136.1:222248-224814 GCF_001515645.1 Sinocyclocheilus grahami
CCCAAGCCTAACCATCAAAAGCGTGCAAGTGATGTGTGATGTGATCAGACAAAACGACCATTTAAGTGTTCACAGCTGGAAAATGGATAGAGGTGTCTTGAGTGAGAGGATGAAAGAACCAGAAAGACAAGAACAGAGAAAGGAAGAGATCGACACCAAGGGCATGCAGTACTGCGCAAACACCCAGTACCTGGACAGAGCCCCCCAGCCTATCGGCCGTGAGGTGCGACCCCAGGAGCTCCCTGTTGGTCACGGGAGTGGGCTGGGACTCACTTCCTTTAGGTTCTGGAGACTGGCATGATAGCGATGAGGGGAAGGGGGTGGGGGGTGGCAAAGGGCATAAGAGATGTTTTTGAAAAGAGGTGAGGGTGTAAAGAAAAAAAGAACAGAACGAGTTTAAAGAGGAATGCCTTCCATGCACAAGCAGACTACTCTAGCTAACAGGATAGAGGTGGAAATAAAAATGTGAGTGAAAAAACAAGAGAGCACGCGACATGCAGAAATGGAGAGGGAAGCTAAGCTCTTATCTTTCACTAACAGCTCTAGCCGATCATATCAAACTTAGAATGTAGCGGACTTCATTTATCCAAGTAAGGGACTGTGGCCAAAACATGGAAATACCACCGTCTAAAAGAATGACAGCTTTTGAGGAAATAACAGATCTTCAGACTAGCAAAAACTACTCTGGCTGCAGGAAGTTGTCTTGGGATTGTTGATGAGTGAAACAAAAAAAACTTTTGGCATGGTTTAAAAGAGTATCATAAAACATTGAGATAACATTATTTAAAAAATTACACTGCATGAAGCAATGTTTCTCCAGAAATAACCAAAGAAAAAAAAATAAATAAATAAAAAAGGGAAGCTGGTACTTAAAAGTAATAACTGTGGCCCATTCTTCCTCTTTTACATTAACAAGGATTTGACTGTAAAACTGAAAGTGAAATGTCAAATATAATAAATATTATCATATAAAATAAAGAAATCAATAAAATGTAAACTAAAATTATTTTGTCAAATTAACAAATAAATACATTTCAATTAGTTAATGTTAAAATGTGAACTTAATACATTAATAAATACTTTTTAAATGACTGAAGTAACGGAGTTAAAAAAATGTCAATGTGCAGTTCACACATGATTAAATTAGAAAATAAAAATTATTCATTACAAAATATAAATCATGGTTAATTTAACAGTTTTAAATATGGATATTAATCAGTTTGAACACTCTTGTTTCATTAATTAAAAAATTATTATTAATTATTAAATAAATAAATAATTCCTTCATTTTATTTTGAAGTGGCACTCAAAGCAATTGATCTGCAACTTAACACTTGACCATATACTATGAAATTGTGTAATTTACAAAAGCATTAGAGTATAGTGACTCTTATCCCACCTGGTTTTTGGTCTGTGCTTGTGCTTTGTCTCTGCTGCTGGGCTGCAGAGGTGTGTCACTAGGCATGGGTCCTATTGGAGTCGGCTGTGTAGACACAAAGGAAACTCAACATCCATGTACTTGGTTATATCATATACAAGTGGTTTTTGATATGACATCCAATTAGACTCACCAGCGGCTTGCCAACCCAGTCATATTCATAGTCAAAGACATAGCCATTTCTGTCAAAGAGGTCTGTAAAGAGTTTTCTCAAGTAGTCGTAATCCGGTTTTTCAAAGAAATCCAGTCTCCGCACATAGCGCAGGTAGGTGGCCATTTCTTCTATGAAAGGATGTCAAAGTTAAGGCAATGCACTGGAGATGAGAACACAAGATTTGTGGCCATTTGAAAAGGAATCGGCTTACCAGGGAAACTCTCACAGAGCACTTCTATAGGGGTTGCCCTTTTGGTATCTCCAATTTTCTGATAGCGCTCCTTCAGTGTGTCAGCCTTAATGAATGAAACGGGACACAACAAAAATAAGAACATTTTGGGAATCCATGAAGAAATATTGCTATCTTTTATACTATTAGCATTAGCACATACTATGTACTTACTATAGTAATTGCAATAACTAGGTAATAGGTACTACCCCTGAGTCTAACATTAAACCCATGTAGTTAACATGTAGTGCACTGAAGTAGAGCTATGCAATTAAACGAAAATGATTGTGATTTAATTTTCCTCAAAATGAAAACAAGTTCAATAAATGTTCGATATAATGTTTATGCATTAAACAGCACTGACAAACAGGAGAGACACTGTGCACAACGACACAGTCAGAAGGGTTTTTAAATCTACAAATCGCCATCATTTACCATAGATTTACTGTAGTAACACTAACTGCACTGGCCGTTCCTCGCTCTAGCCCCCGGCCTCTGCTCACTCTAGGCCGCCGCCGCTCACTCTAGGCCGCCGTGTGTGACGCTGTTTCATTGTGAAAGCGAAACTACTTTGTTTGGCTTTCCAAAAATGGACACGACTAGAAATCAGTAGTTAAGTTGTATTTACAACACTGTTCCAGAACAGTTCAACCCAAATATTCAGATGTGTGCAGCACATTTTATGGAGGACTGTTTCCTGATCCTGGTAGAGTAGACTACAATGCCGGCTGTTCTGACTCACAGA
>NW_015506136.1:225078-231634 GCF_001515645.1 Sinocyclocheilus grahami
GGGGCATAGAGGAGAAACAATAATGTACAGTATGTGGAAAATAATGTGTTTTTTTAACCTTAAACCGCATAAACACATTTCATTACACCAAATACACAAAATAATGTTCTTTTTAGCAACATCATATGACCCCTTTAATGAACTAAGAATGAACAATAGTTCTTCAGCATTTACTAATCTTAGTTCATGCTAATTTCAACATTTACTAATGCATTATTAAAATCAACAGTTGTGCTCGTTAAGTTAATGCACTCTGAATTAACATGAACTAACAGTGAATAACTGTATTCTCATTAACTAACATTAAGAAAGATTAATAAATACTTTAATAAATGTATTGTTCTGTAATGTAATACATTAACTAACATTAACTAATGGAACCTTATTGAAAAGTGTTACCTTAATATTAAATATCAATAAATTATTTTTATTCACTTCTATGTAACAGAATCAGATATAAGTTTTTTTTTTTTTTGACTAATTATCCAAATAATGTATAGTCCTCATGGCCGGACTTACCACTGGGCTTGAATGGGCTGCAGCCCAGGGGCCCCGCCTTAACCCGTTTACATTTGTTCAGTTATGTGCCAGTCAGAAATTATTAGCCGCATTTCAACTGCGCACACGGGCCAGCCGGGGCTAACAGCTTCCAGCTTCCAACTACAACATTCGAACCCATAATCAAACAGCATTTATAAACTAGAATTGATTTTTTTTTCTCATAGAAAAAGGACACACGTATTAAATCGATTTGTGATCACATGGCTACTTTAAATGGTTCCATTAGGCCTTTAGCCCAAAAGAGCGCACATTTACAAAGATAATGATAAATTCTCACGTTCACGCCTCACTTCTTTACAGAGGATGATTCTATATTATATTAATGTTCCACTAAATTAATCTGAAGAGTTGTGAGCGCTCTCTCCCGTCCAAAGACTATAGAATACCCTAATATTTTACAGGAACTTTGTCCCGTCTCACTACCTCCACACAAAGTGGAGCAGAAATGTATAAAACGATTTAAAAATATATAAAAATAGCCATTTATAGGGTTCGTACGGTCATGAAAAACCCAGAAAGCTTTGGAAAAGTCGTGGAAATTTATTTTACAAATCTCTATATAATAGAATATATGTTTAATCACGTCCTGAATCTCGGTGCGGGTTGCGCATTTTGGTTTTACTCATTTTCGCAGGTTTCGCACATTTGGAAAATTCCCGCATACATTTATTTAATATACAATGTAGGTTAGAGGAGTTAAAAAAATTCACAGAATATCAGATTAAGTCAATCATTTGTAAACCGCGTGAGTGGTTCAGCTGTACCGCGTCTTCTGGCTCTCACTCTCTCAAAATTGCCTCACATCAGCACATCTCGTCTGCACTGAGAGCTGCTGCACACTGCCATACAAGACTTTTGCTCAGCTGACAGGACTGTCACTTGCCTAATCGGGTCAGTGTTGCATCATCACAAAAGTTTATTATTTGCACGTCTTTTTAAGTATTTTTAAACCAGTCGGTACTGGCGTGCTCCAAACTAGTTTTCTGGGCGCTCACGGTCACATCCAAAGCGCCCGCACATGAAGCCTCACAAACACCTCAAGAAAAAGTTTTTTATTTATTATTTTTAAAAATGTTTTCATTGTTTCTGACCCAAGTAACCTTGCATTTTAATAAATAATGTTACAAAGACAATTAAACGGTCAGTAATTAATGAACAAGTTACTAGCAATAGCACAAGGATACAAATGAAACAAATTGTGTTTGAACTTTTTCAGGTAGACTAGCCTAAAACTAACAGTAGCTTCTACTATTCAGGAACAAAATACTCTGATGTATAAAGTCATAGATATAGATTATATTTATATATTAATCCATATTAAATATGAAAAAGTTATTTAGTCAAGAGCAGATTTGAGCAGAGTGATTTTTTTCTTTTGTTCTTTAACACAGACTGACAGACAGCAGGTATACTAAAAGCTGCTGTCACTTTCATACCAAATGTTAATGTTAACAATGTTAATTAATTAGGCCTATTGGTTATTGTTAATTAATCTTAACAACAAAAGACAAAATCACTCACTGCTCTTGACTGAATAACTTTTGTAACTTTAATTTTAAGAATTAATCTGTTGTTTAATTTACAGTGAATTTAATGTTTTTAATTTACAGTTTAATCCATTTCTGTACCTGAATGTTTTCCACCAAAACTGTTTCTAAAACGAAATTCAAGTCCTGAGTTTAATTTATAATACTGGCTAAGCAAATTACAATATACTTAACATTCTGGCTTTCAGTTATGTGATTATGTAGCCTAACTTATGTTCTCTGCACAGACGTTACTTCATGCCTGAAGTAACCTCAGGCATAAGTAATAAGCTTGTGCTTATTAGAAAGCAAACAAATAGTATTAATAATCTTAAATTTTCCTTAGCATATGCTATGATAAATCTGAACATTTGTGTAAAATAATGGAGCATTAGGTCATAAATATTGCCTTAAAAGTCATTGAAATTTATTGGTTGAACGAACCCTGCATTTAATGAATGTCTACGATATAGGAGTTAGCCTATCACACAAACTAGAGTCCTGTTTTTCCGAATATCTGCACGATGGCAAATGTACAATAAACAACAAGATACTGAGTAACTTTCAGACACAAAATTCTGTTTTGCCCCATCAATGCATCTCCGAGCAACACAGTGTTTTGTTTCTCAGCATTACACGGACCAGTAAATGGTTCAAACAGGCTATAAGTACAGTCGCTTGCTAAGTTAAATGAATTAGCATTTTAAACAAATCGGTTGATTTAAGGATTCAACTCACTCATTAAGACAGTCACTTGCTGCCAGTAGTAGTTTCATATTTTAAAAAGTAGCTCATTTCATTTTTGCAATCATTTAATATTTCTACATTAAAATTTTGTATTTAAAATCTTGTGCAAAAACCGTCTATGGATTTTGTTTATAGTGATTTAATTTAATTGTTAATAGCCAACATGTTTTTTTATTCAGATTGAATTTATTAAATTTAAGAATCTGACATAAAAGGACTCCGATATGACAATACATTTTCATAATACATCTCTTTGTTTTTTTCTGCTCAGTGTTATTTCAGGGTTTTGATCTCTCAACTGAGAGATCACATCCTGTTTATTGTATTATAATGACTATTTAATATTACATCTAAACTTTTACTAGACATGTTGCCTATTAATTGTAAACAGTATATGAACCTGAAAGCATATTTACATTTTTGTGTATTTTGTGTTACTCCTTAATAATGTTCTAGTTGAGGGCATTTGTAGTATAGGTATGGGGCCCAAACATAACCGATATATATATATATATATTATTATTATTATTATTATTATTATATGTAGCCTATATTTTCGGTGCATCCCTACTTGCATCCCCTCCTTGTTTACAAATCCGAAGTAAGTGGGGCTTTCCTGATAACTTTCCGAGATGCCGCCCTCTTTATTTTACTAACTTACTGCATGCTGAAGGTGACCCAGCTGACCTCACCAGAAAAAAACTCAACACCACCATCTAGTGGATTATAAAGAAATTGATTTAATTATTCTACCAAACAGTATAATAAAAGATCGATACTTGGCGTCCGTGTATCAATACAGTATTGCCACGGAAAATATCACGATACTATGCTGTATCGATTTTTTCCCCCACCCCTAATGATTAGTATGTTTCATTCAACAGGAAAGATACAAGGATTTCAGTCTTTTCTTTCCTCCTATAAACCAGAAAAAACATTTTTAAAGATCGGTTTCTTTTTAGTCTTCTAAATAGGTCAGCTTATCAAGGCTGTATAGCTATTGGTTATTCTGCTGACTTTCCATGATAGTGACAGATAGTGGGGCTCATTACTGTTTCAGACCTTAGCTGAGTGAGATAAGACTCTAAAACCTGAAAGATAGCATCAAAACACAGTTAAGAGAATGAGACAATTGAATGGAGGGGAAACTCTAGCTATAGATTTTTATTTTACCTTATTTGGAGTCTCAATGTTTATTTACAGACCTGACAATCTCCCATATATACCATAAGCTGTGCTTTAAGATATTCAAATAAATGTTAACAGAATAAAACAAACTGCATTTTTCTAAAACGGTATCATTTTCACAGTTAATATTTGTTTTCGAAAAAACTAACTCCTAAATCAAAATGCATGAAGGCAGCAAACCACCTACAACAATACCTTTAAACCTTGCCAGGGCAGACTGCCTCGTAGAAAGTACATAAACATATGACCCAGCGCCTCCAAATCGTCCCGCCTGCTTTGCTCTGCAAGATAAAAAGACATGCAAAATTATGAAACCACTAGAATCAGTCAGTCACGAGTCTTAATTCACTGCACAAAATGATTGTATGCATTTAGCATAAAAATCTAAACCAGTGCAAAATCCTGAGCCAAAAAGAGCACCTGCATCTCACCAATGCATGATTAAATCTAAGTTCTGTGGCTGAGTATGTAGAGATTTGTGTCACTAACAGCTAAGCTAGGATTTAAGGTGTACTTTAGTCTTTATCCCCCATGAAATTCTAATAGCCCTTCCTAAGCCCTAACAGAGCGAATCTTTCCACACTTTCTGTGTGTGGCTCTTACCCTTCCCCAGGTGTGTGTTGATGCTCATGTAGCGAGCGGTCCCTGTTAAGCTCTTGTGCTCCCTGTAAGGGATGTGTTTTTTGGTCTCAGGGTCGATGTATTCTTTGGCAAGCCCAAAGTCGATGATGTGGATCGTATGTTGCCTCTTGGTCCCTGGCCGACCCACCAAAAAGTTCTCGGGCTTAACATCCCTGTAGATCAGACTTCTTGTGTGCACATACTCCATCCGAGTGATCTGTGATAGATGTAGGCTATATGTTGGAACCAATCTTTTTTTTTTACGTCTTTGTCTCATATGAATGAGAGATCACACTGACCAGCTGAATTGCGATCATCAGGACGGTCTTGAGGGAAAAGGTTCTGTCGCAGAGGTCAAACAGGTCCTCCAGACTGGGGCCCAGCAGCTCCAGCACCATGGCATTGTATTTCCCACAAGGCCCAAAGTAGTACACCTGAGGAACACCCTCTGAACACAAACGAATATATGCAGTTAGAAAACAGATCCACAGAGTTCTGAAATATAAGTACAAACTGGCAATTTAGCACAGCATTAACTAAAATCAGATTACATAATAGAATTACCTAAAGACAAGGAACAATCATCTTTTGTTATGTGATGTTCGGCATTCTTAGATGTAATTATCAGGTCATATGAGGTAGGCATGAATCTATTTTTATCTTGATATACGCTACATTTTTGTGTATGATAGGTATTGGGCTGGGAAATCTATTAGGCATATATGAACATTGTGAATACTTTGTGTTTCTTGCACACTAGTTTCACGCAAACTTTTGTGCTTCATGACTACAGCTTGACAGTGTTAAACAAAAGCTATTTAAATTAGAGGTTGAACAGATCGTAGTTGATCCGTGATCCGTACGGACCAAGCCCCATAGTTTGGCACGCATGTGATCCGCAGATTAATTGCAAAATGCAACCATAATAGAATGATAGTTTATCATTTGTACGTGTTTACAACTAGGGATGTTCATTTTAACCGTTTAGCCGGTTAACCGACTGTAAGAATTTTGACCGAATAATACAATCAGTTAAACGTTTTTTTAAAAAGTCATATAATTATTTATTTTTTCAGTAATTTATCAAAATATTTAAAAAGGTTTGCTGCATGGTTAAAATACGCTACGCATATAAAACATTTGTTTTTGTTTTTGGGGGGGAACAAGTCGCGTATAAGGCGCATTTTATTATTTCATTAAGAAATAGGCCTAATGCCGACGTGAAATGTTTACAAACATTATAATAAACACTAAGCATACAACCCTCTACATTGCGAGTAAATCACTCGCATATGCGACTAAATCTTCACTCTGGGCGACTAAATGATGTCTAATATTAGCCAATTGCTAATAAATTCTCAGATTTTACTCGCCAGTGTGTGAGTTGGAAGCTAAGTATAAGTTTAGCTCAGATATATTTTCTCTTGCCGAACACTCTCTGACTGAGCCCTTCAGTGTTTCACTCTCCGCCAAGCGATCTGTGCTGTTTTTCAGTTCGTCTAAAAGGATGTGCAACGCACCTGTATTTATCGTACCGTAAACTCTAGTGTGAAGGCGCACGAATCGCCGTCGCTTTGTTTCACACACACGCAGCGAGAGAGGGAGATAGAGAATTGACCGCCTACATACAGGTGCATCTTAATAAATTAGAATGTTGTGGAAAAGTTCATTTATTTCAGTAATTCAACTCAAATTGTGAAACTCGTGTATTAAATAAATTCAATGCACACAGACTGAAGTAGTTTAAGTCTTTGGTTCTTTTAATTGTGATGATTTTGGCTCACATTTAACAAAACCCCACCAATTCACTACAAATTAGAATATGGTGACATGCCAATCAGCTAATCAACTCAAAACACCTGCAAGGGTTTCCTGAGCCTTCAAAATGGTCTCTCAGTTTGGTTCACTAGGCT
>NW_015506136.1:231644-234573 GCF_001515645.1 Sinocyclocheilus grahami
TCCACAACAAATCCTTTCAATTAACAGTATTTAGAAAAGAACAATAATTAAAAATAAGAAGCTATAATTTAGGCTAATTCCACACAAAATCAAATGTTTCCATATTCGCGATATATTTGAATGGCAAATTATTATTTATTATGTATTTCACTCGCGTTCCAATATCCACGTAAAACAAAATGTTTTACATAACATCGCGGCGGTACGGTGATAACACTTAACGGCACAGATTTTACTACAGAATTTTTTTCCATATGTTTGACTGACTGTATTTTATTATGATGAACAGGCTGCAATGTCAAGGTAGCAATGCTTAACTGTGTGTGCATGCGGCGCCAGCGCAATCACTTGAATATTTTCCTTCTAACAGTGGAAGAAACTACTGCTTTACTTTAGTCCTAAAGATAATCGGAATTGTAAAAGGTTTGCCTTTATTTGTGTACATTCACAATAAAATCAAATCTTTGTGCTTTTGTAAAATAAGCCTAAAGAAAAATAGGATGCCGCTTTCTGCCATCCGTTTCCTTTCGCTCAGCACAAAAATGAACCGAACCTCTGCATACTAGGCTACTTGTTGCAGTTTTTCTTTCATTTTCTTAATTTAATATTTAAGTAAAAATATGTTTCTTCTATTTATTCATTATATAGGCTATAGGCTACCGCTCGCAGAAGTGCTGCAGGTGCGTGATGTGATATGATGACCATGTGAATCCTCATGTTCTGTTGTTTGCTGCTTTTTGCGCATGTAAAATTAATCCCCGGGAAACAAATGTTAGTATTTTTAACGGGTCACAGACACTTATCGTTGCTAATTTATCTTGTCGGTTAACGAGAGTCGGTTGTCGATTAGGAAAAATAACCGAAATGAACATCCCTAGTTTACACACACAAGCGATTTTAAACCATTCTAGCAAGAAAAGGCGAAAGGAACTTGTTTCGTTACTCACACGCCGTTTTCTATGTGCACATTTAGATGTGCATTTTAGAGAAACTGAATTCTCTTTCATAACTCCTTGCATTTGAACAGACACATATACACATGAAATTATGACAACATACTGATCTCGACAATCATTCTGGTAAATGCAGTCAGTTACGTCTTAAGTGAATGAGAACAGCTGAGAAAGAAATAAGATGTGTATCATTATATTGGATCCGTGCATCAGGTCTTAAAGGGACAACAGCCTATAAATACCTGCTGCTGTCATTAATGCTCATCAAACAACAAAACACCGCTTTGACAAAGATTAATCTATATTTAATTTATACAGTGAACACTATGCAGTGTTATTTTACACTTAATTTTTAAATTTCTTTACCTGAATACTGACCTTATTGTAACATTGTTCTGTGGTATTTATGTATGATTGTAATTTGTGTATAACAAATATGTTCACTACCATTTAAAAGTTTGGCATCTGTAAGTTTTTTTTTTTATCTCATACGCTTACCAAGGCTACATTTATTTGATCAAAAAAAGTAATAACATAATATTGTGAAATATTATGACAACTTAAAATAATTATTTTAACATTTATAATAATTTATATTTTTTTATCAAGAAGTATTCATAACCCCAAAGTTTTGAATGGTAGTTTTATATGTTAAATTTAATTTTTATTTTCATAAAAATCTATTTTTAGCATTTATTAAATCTAATTTGGTATAGAATTTCATCTACCAATAGGAGTGTAGTACTCATTCATGGCATACAGTTTCCTACATTTTACTACATTTAAGTCCATCCCACAAATTGTCCCCAAAAAATACATTTGGGCCTGCAAATCACTGATCAGACATGTGATTAGGAAAGGAGAAATACATCTTGCAGCATAACAGTATGTCATAAAAGTAAAAGTAGGTAAAGTCATAGGATTTCTGTCCAGCACATTGTTTTTACATGCATATTTGCATGTTCATGCACTTGTAAGATGAACTGCTAAAGCACGGAAATTAGGGATGTTCATTTCGGTTATTTTTCCTAACCGACAACCGAGCAGCATAACAGTATGTCATAAAAGTAAAAGTAGGTAAAGTCATAGGATTTCTGTCCAGCACATTGTTTTTACATGCATATTTGCATGTTCATGCACTTGTAAGATGAACTGCTAAAGCACGGAAATTAGGGATGTTCATTTCGGTTATTTTTCCTAACCGACAACCGATGCTCGTTAACGATTGTTAACCGACAAGATTATTTTAAATTAGAATTGAATTAAATTAGAAAGGATAAGTGTCTGTGACCCGTTAAAAATACTAACATTTGTTTCCCGGGGATTAATTTTACATGCACAAAAAGCACCAAACAACAGAACATGAGGATTCACATGGTCATCATATCACATCACGCACCTGCAGCACTTCTGCGATCGGAGAAAAACATAATAAAGCTAGGCTCTATATATATATATATAAAACGAATAAATAGGCCTATACGAGAAACATATTTTTACTTCAATTATAAATTAAGAAAATGTAAGAAAAAAAAGTAGCCTATATGCAGAGGTTCGGTTCATTTTTGTGCTGAGCAAAAGGAAACAGATGGCAGAAAGCGGCATCCTATTTTTCTTTAGGCTTATTTTACAAAAGCACAAAGAATTGTTTTTATTGTGAATGTACACAAATAAAGGCAAACCTTTTAAAAATCTGATTATCTTTATGACTAAAAGGAGTAGTTTCTTCCACTGTTAGAAGGAAGAAATTTAAGTGATTTAACTGCGCACACACAGTTAAGCATTGCTACCTTGACATTGCAGCCTGTTCATTATCATAATAAAATACAGTCAGTCAAACATATGGAAAAAAACTCTGTAGTAAAAAATATGTAGTAAAATCTGTTAAGTCGTTAAGGTCAAGTGTTATCACCGTACTGCTGTGATGTAAAACATTTTGTTTTACGTGGATATTGGAACGCGAGTGAAGTACATAA